>NC_067247.2:97999440-98302470 GCF_019359855.2 Lolium perenne
GATTCTGCCTTTTACTTCGCATTGCCTCTTTTGCTGTGTTGGATGGATTTCTTTGTTCCATTGACTTCCAGTAGCTTTGGGCAATGACCAGAAGTGTTAAGAATGATTGTGTCACCTCTGAACATGTGAATTTTTGATTATGCACTAACCCTCTAATGAGCTTGTTTTAAGTTTGGTGTGGAGGAAGTTTTCAAGGGTCAAGAGAGGAGAATGATATACTATGATCAAGAAGAGTGAAAAGTCTAAGCTTGGGGATGCCCCCGTGGTTCATCCCTGCATATTTCAAGAAGACCCAAGCGTCTAAGCTTGGGGATGCCCAAGGCATCCCCTTCTTCATCAACAATTTATCAGGTTTCTTCTCTTGAAACTATATTTTTATTCGGTCACATCTTATGTACTTTACTTGGAGCGTCTGTTTGTTTTTGTTTTGTTTGAATAAATTCATGCTTGTGTGGGAGAGAGACACGCTCCGCTGTTGCGTATGAACACATGTGTTCTTAGCTTTACTCTTAATGTTCATGGCGAAGGTTGAAACTGCTTCGTTCATTGTTATATGGTTGGAAATAGAAAATGCTGCATGTGGTAATTGGTATAATGTCTTGAATAATTTGATACTTGGCAATTGTTGTGCTCATATGGATCATGTTTAAGCTCTTGCATCATGTACTTTGTACCCATTAATGAAGAACTACATAGAGCTTGTTAAAATTTGGTTTGCATGATTGGTCTCTCTAAGTCTAGATATTTTCTGGTTAAGGTGTTTGAACAACAAGGAGATGATGTAAAGTATTATAATGCTTACAATATGTTCATATGTGAGTCTTGCTGCACCGTTTTATACTTGAGTTTGCTTCAAACAACCTTGCTAGCCTAGCCTTGTATTGAGAGGAATTCTTCTCGTGCATCCAAATCCTTGAGCCAAATACTATGCCATTTGTGTCCACCATACCTACCTACCACATGGTATTTCTCCGCCATTCCAAAGTACATTACTTGAGTGCTACCTTTAAATTTCTATTCTTTGCCTTTACAATATATAGCTCATGGGACAAATAGCCTTAAAAACTATTGTGGTGAAGAATATGTACTTATGTATCTTATTTCTTAATAAGTTGCTTGTTGAGCGGTAACCATGTTTCTGGGGACGCCATCAACTTTTACCTTTGTTGAATATCATGTGAGTTGCTATGCATGTTCGTCTTGTCTGAAGTAAGGGAGATTTTCATGATCAAATGGTTTGAGTATGCATACTGTTAGAGAAGAACATTGGGCCGCTAACTAAAACCATGATTCATGGTGGAGGTTTCAGTTTGGACAATTAATCCTCAATCTCTTATGAGAAAATTAACTGTTGTTGAATGCTTATGCATTAAAGAGGAGTCCATTATCTGTTATCTATGTTGTCCCGGTATGGATGTCTAAGTTGAGAATGATCAAAAGCGAGAAATCCAATGCGAACCTTCTCCTTAGACCCTTGTACAGGCGGCATAGAGGTACCCCTTTGTGACACTTGGTTGAAACATATGCTATGCAATGATAATCCGTGTTAATCCAAACTAATTAGGACAAGGTGCGAGCACTATTAGTATACTATGCATGAGGCTTGCAACTTATAGGATGTCTTATACATAACACATATGATTTATTACTACCGTTGACAAAATTGTTTTTTTTTTTTTTGAAAATAAAAGCTCTAGCACAAAAATAGTAATCCATGCTTCCCTCCGCGAAGGGCCTTTCTTTTACTTTATGTTGAGTCAGTTTACCCACTTCTTTCTATCTTAGAAGCAAACACTTGTGTCAACTGTGTGCATTGATTCTTACATGTTTACCTATTGCACTTGTTATATTGCTTTATGTTGACAACTATCCATGAGGTATACATGTTACAAGTTGAAAGCAATTGCTGAAACTTAATCATCCTTTGTGTTGCTTCAATGCCTTTTACTTTGAATCTATTGCTTTATGAGTTAACTCTTATGCAAGACTTATTGATGCTTGTCTTGAAAGTATTATTCATGAAAAGTCTTTGCTATATGATTCATTTGTTTACTTTTTGTCTTCATCATTGCTTCGAATCGCTGCATTCATCTCATATGCTTTACAATAGTATGATCAAGATTATGTTGGTAGCATGTCACTTAAGAAATTATCATTGTTGTCGTTTACCTACTCGAGGGCGAGTAGGAACTAAGCTTGGGGATGCTTGATACGTCTCAAACGTATATATAATTTCTTATGTTCCATGCTTGTTTTATGACAAAACCTACATGTTTTGTTCACACTTTATATCGTTTTTATGCGTTTTCCGGAACTAACCTATTGACGAGATGCCGAAGTGCTAGTTCCTGTTTTCTGCGGTTTTTGGTTTCAGAAATCCTAGTAAGGAAATATTCTCGGAATTGGACGAAATCAACGCCCAGCATCTTAGAATTCCACGAAGCTTCCAGAACACCCGAGAGCCACCAGAGGAGAGCCACAGGGGGCCCACACATGGGGCTGGCGCGGCCAGGCTAGGGCCCGCGCCACCCTGTTGTGTGGCGGCTCCGTACCCCCTCCGACTCCGCCTCTTCGCCTATTTAAAGGTCCTTGACCTAAATCTTCGATATGGAAAAGCCACGGTACGAGAAACCTTCCAGAGCCGCCGCCATCGCGAAGCCAAGATCTGGGGGACAGGAGTCTCTGTTCCGGCATGCTGCCGGGACGGGGAAGTGCCCCCGGAAGGCTTCTCCATCGACACCACCGCCATCTTCATCAACGCTGTTGTCTCCCATGAGGAGGGAGTAGTTCTCCATCGAGGCTAAGGGCTGTACCGGTAGCTATGTGGTTAATCTCTCTCCTATGTACTTCAATACAATGATCTCATGAGCTTCCTTACATGATTGAGATTCATATGAGCTTTGTATCACTATTCATCTATGTGTTACTCTTGTGATGTTATTAAAGTAGTCTATTCCTCCTTCACGGTGTAATGGTGACAGTGTGTGCATCGTGTAGTACTTGGCGTAGGTTATGATCATAATCTCTTGTAGGTTATGGAGTTAATTATTACTATGATAGTATTGATGTGATCTATTCCCCCTTCATAGTGTAAAGGTGACAGTGTGTATGCTATGTTAGTACTCGGTTTAAATTGCAAAGATCTATTATGCTCTAAAGGTTACTTAAATATGAATGCCGAATGTTGTGGAGCTTGTTAACTCCGGCATTGAGGTGCTCTTGTAGCCCTACACAACGAATGGTGTTCATTATCAAACAAGAGTATATGTAGCACAAAGGAAGAGAACTTATTTATTATGTGATCAATGTTGAGAGTGTCCACTAGTGAAAGTATGATCCCTAGGCCTTGTTTCCAAATACTGCAGTCATCGCTTGTTTACTGTTTTACTGCATCTTTACTTCCTGCAATATTACTACCATCAACTGCACGCCAGCAAGCACTTTTCTGGTGCCGTTACTACTGCTCATATTCATTCATACCACTTGTATTTCACTATCTCTTCGCCGAACTAGTGCACCTATACATCTGACAAGTGTATTAGGTGTGTTGGGGACACAAGAGACTTCTTGTATCGTGATTGCAGGGTTGCTTGAGAGGGATATCTTTGACCTCTTCCTCCCTGAGTTCGATAAACCTTGGGTGATCCACTTAAGGGAAACTTGCTGTTGTTCTACAAACCTCTGCTCATGGAGGCCCAACACTGTCTACAAGAATAGGAGCACCCGTAGACATCAGATACTCAAATATTTTCAAACCTGCAAAACAAAACAGAATTCAAATCACAAGATCTAAAAACAGAAAATACAAAAACAGAAATTTGAAAATAGAAAAGAGAGGGAAATTTACCTTACCTTGCTTGGTAGCCGAAGCAGGCCACCGCAGCCCACGCGAAGCCCAACAGAAACCCACGTTGATCAAGCGCAGCTCAGCCCAGCCCAAGACCACCGTACCCCTTCGTCCCGAAAATATCAGCGAGAGGGGGAAGTTCATCCTCTTCCTCTCACGCGCTCGACAGCACGACGCCGTCCTCGCTGCTGTCGAGCTCTCCGCGATCGGCCGCGTGACGAGGCGCGCTTCTGAGCTCTATAAAAGCCCTGGAAGAAACCCTAGCCGCTCGTTTCTTCTCTCTTTGCTTCATTCCTTCCCCAATCTGAAACCCTAGCTCGCCGGCCAACTCGTCTCGTCGTCGATAGAGGCACTCCCGAGCCAAGCCGTGGACGCCATCATCTTCCTCGCCCTCGTCTTGCTCAGCTAGCGCCAGGAATCGGGTCGGAGCGTCCTAGAGCGTCACCGTCAAGCTCAACATCTCCGACGCCGGTCACCGTCGTCGTCGGCGATTGCGACCACCATAGACCTCGCCGTCAAGCTCTATGTGCTCATGGTGAGCTCATGCATCTCTCAGTACCCTCGGCTAGCTCAATTGCATCCCAGATCGTCGCCGCACCAAGAGCATGTGAGCGCCGCCGCTTCGCCTCGCCGTCGTTCATGCTCCGGCGACCATTAGGTAGCGGCGATAGCTTCATTCGCTTCCCCATCATGTGCTGAAGCCAACGGTACCACCCAATCGTCCGGGGAGGGCCCGAGTCGCCGACGCCGTCGTTGACTGACCACCGGCAGAGTTGCTCCTGCGCCACGTCCCGAATTTTGACTTGGTCAACCTCACGTGGCAGCCAACGTGGCATTTGCCCCACCAGTCAGTGACTGTGGGTACAACTCGAATCGGTACGTTTAGTGTTTTCATTTCATTTTAAAAACCAGAAAATAGCTGAAACTTTGCAAAATCATATAAATTTCATTTCAACTCAGAAAAATATGAATAATATATCAAAATGCTCACAAAAATAAAATCTACTCAATAAAAATATAAACTAAAATGTGTGTCAAAATAAAAATTTAATTATTTTAACCTTGTTAATTATGTCTTTTCATTTGTTTTAAATTCAATTTGAGTTCAATAATTAGTAGAGTTTCAAAAATTAAGTATTAGCTATTCAGTAACTAAATAAAATACTAAGATTAGCTTTCTTTATCATGTTTGCATTAACTTAATTATTAGTGGTAATTCATAAATTCTAATTTGAAAATTGCCAATTTTCTATTTTCTTAAATAATAATAACTCAAGAAATATTAAAAACCAATATTAATTTGGTATCTTAAATATTGTGAACTCAAACATTTTTAATTAGAAAGTTATGATTTTAAAACCTAACAATAATTAGGAAACCCTGATTTCTAGATTAAACCCTAAGTAGTGTTTCTCTTAATTATTAAATCACTTAAAAATAAATAAAATGCAAACCATTATTAATTTTGTTGCAAAGTAATTAGTTACCACACCTTTACTGCCAATTATCATTTTAAGAGTTTTACCATAATTTAGAAACCCTAATTTTAATATAAGTAAGACCTTGATCCCATTATTTTATGTGCTCATCGTAAGTTAGTTGCAATCCTAAAACCCTAGGGGTTTAGCCCATATGATTATACAAGCTTCATCTATACCTATAGAAACCTAGTTAGAAACAAATATATGCATGCTCATGATCCACTAGGATAAAAGCAATTCACATAAGATTATCGTTTCATGTCTTTATTTTTATTAAACCTATATGCTCCACTAGTGTCACCTAGGTATAATCCCTAGCTTGTTAATATGTTAGCATCATTGATCCTCATACTTAGTACCATACCATGGAATTCAACCTCAACCCAAACCCTAGTAGAATCCTAATGATGAACCCTAACACTAACCTTGTGTAGTAATTCACATCACATGCTCCTATTCAACTAAACCCTATTTAGGATATAATAAACCACCTAACTTAGAAACCATTAGTGATTACTTAGAGAAGAAAATGTGAAGCCATAGTAAACCCTAACTCATAACAACACCTTGACCATCATTCTTTGATATGATACCCATAATCAACCATAGTAATAACCTGCTAATACTTGCTACATATAAGATCAATTCTCCTTAAGAACCCAACTAGTCCCTATTAGAAAACTATATGAATTCAATAGTAAACCCTAGAAGCCATAGCTCCTATTTGAAGTAATTCTTATACTTATTAACATGTTCTTCAAAAGTTATTCTTTTGAAGTACAGATGTCAATCCAACCATAGAAACCATAGTTCTTATCTATACTTATTATTTCTTAATTAATATGTTCTTCAAAAGTTATTCTTTTGAAGTATAATATAAGTAATCATCAACCATGTCCTGTAGAACTTAAAACTTACAACTACTCTTGACTTGTTATACAACAACCATTTCTTTGTGTGTATACTTGTTATAATGCATTATATTACTTGTTTATGGTATTCATATCATCAAACCCTAATAAGGACCTTGTTTGAGAACCATTCTAAAGGTGCAACAAACCCTAAAGAAATCTTAACAACTCATCAATACTAAATCATCGAGGTTAGATTTCGTTCGGGACGATTGCATCTCATACCATGCATTATAGCATCTTTTGCCAGTTCTTTAAACATTGTCCTTACCGGACAATGATGGTAATTCAACATTTGGAGTTCTCACGTATCGAAGCTTTTGCCTACGTAATCTTGCAGTCAAGAAAGGCAAGTTCATCGCTTGCTCATGTCATTTGATTATTTTTATCAAACTATATGCAAAGTATTATACTTATCACTCCTGCATTGAAAAGCAAAATATTACTTTACAATTATGAATATGACTATGTGGTGAGCAACGGAACCATGGTATGTGTTTATTGGTGGAGGTTCCATTGCAAGGGTACTATTCATCTAGGATTAAGTACCAATGTCGTCCAGTGATTCTAGCGCTGTACATATCGCGTTAACCATAAGATCTATAATGGCTCTAGGAAAGTCAGCTGTATCTTATCCCTCTCGCATGCCAACGGACTAGTGATAAGGGTTGCCTGTATCGGTCTATCTTTGGTAAAGGTGGGGACATGTGGTCCGTCACGGTCTACCATTAGATACAGGAGAGAGGGCAGACTTATTAATGGTCTATGAAGGATTGTAAGGGTTGTCCGGATCGGTCTATCTATGGTGTATAGGATAGGGCACATGAATTGTTCGGAACGGACTACCTTAATGGTATAGGTGAGAACAAATGCCTGGGTCGGTCTACCCATAGATAAAGGGGAGGACAGACTTATAAAAGGGTGGGTCTGCAGGGTCGCGGAGAAGGCAGTGAATGGCTTGGACCTTACACCTGGCCCCATACCAAGGAAGTGTGGACGGGAAAGATCACCCGGTTGGTATCAAGGATAAGTTCTCTTATGGGAAAAGTGACGCACCTCTGCAGAGGGTATCAGTGGCTGTCACTCCGTATTCCGGGAAGGGAACTGCGAACGCGGCAGGAAAGGAACTCCATGAAGTTCTAGTCAACCTGTGAAGACTGACAGGCATAGTTTTCAGAATAAAATAAACCTTTTGAAGAAATGTTTATGAAAACTTGCATTCGCCTATGACTTTCTGGTGTGTGACTGTAGCTAGTGCATGATACACCTATTTCCTAATATGAACTTGCTGAGTACGATCATACTCATCCCACTCTTAAATCCCCTGCTTAGCTATGGAGGCACCGGAGGATAAACTACCGTGGAAGTCGAAGACAAAGGAGTCAACTGCAACAAGATGAAGAATCCAAGCAAAGAAGTCAATGAAGTCAACTTCTGCAGCAACTGGAGTGAAAACCTAGATTAGTAATAGAAGGGAACCTTTCCCTAATCCTAGCACCTAAGTAGCTAGAGTTCTATAGCAAGCCTAGTAGCTCTTAAGCTTGAGTTAGCAATAAGTTAGACTAGGAGTCGTTCTTCTGGAGCTTTATTTGAATTTTTACCTCACTGTAAAGTAGGAGGCTGTGTTGATATTCTGTAAATAGCTTGTGTATCCTTCTATAGACATACCTTGGACTCGCATATGTTTCTGTTGTACCACTCTGAAGGATGTAATATGAGTGGAATGGTGTTTCACTTGTGTTATTGATACGTCTCAAACGTATCTATAATTTCTTATGTTCCATGCTACTTTTATGATGATACTCACATGTTTTATACACACTTTATGTCATTATTATGCATTTTCCGGCACTAACCTATTGACGAGATGCCGAAGAGTTAGTTGCTATTTTCTGCTGTTTTTGGTTTCAGAAATCCTACAAAGGAAATATTCTCGGAATTGGACGAAATCAACGCCCAGGGTCTTATATTTTCACGAAGCTTCCAGAAGACCGAAGGGGATACGAAGTGGGGCCACGAGGGCCCGTACCCATAGGCCGGTGCGGCCAGGGAGGGGCCCGCGCCGCCCTATGGTGTGGGCCCCTCGCGCCGCCTCCAACCCTACCCTTCCGCCTACTTAAAGCATGCGTCACGAAACCCCCTGTACCGAGAGCCACGATACGGAAAACCTTCCAGAGACGCAGCCGCCGCCAATCCCATCTCGGGGGATTCAGGAGATCGCCTCCGGCACCCTGCCGGAGAGGGGAATCATCTCCCGGAGGGCTCTTCATCGCCATGATCGCCTCCGGATTGATGTGTGAGTAGTTCACCCCTGGACTATGGGTCCATAGCAGTAGCTAGATGGTTGTCTTCTCCTCATTGCACTATCATGTTAGACCTTGTGAGCTGCCTATCATGATCAAGATCATCTATTTGTAATGCTACATGTTGTGTTTGTTGGGATCCGATGAATATGGAATACTATGTCAAGTTGATTATCAATCTATCATATGTGTTGTTTATGTTTTTGCATGCTCTCCGTTGCTAGTAGAGGCTCTGGCCAAGTTGATACTTGTAACTCCAAGAGGGAGTATTTATGCTCGATAGTGGGTTCATGCCTCCATTGAATGCGGGACGATGTGAGAAAGTTCTAAGGTTGTGGATGTCTTGTTGCCACTAGGGATAAAACATTGATGCTTTGTCTAAGGATATTTGTGTTGATTACATTACGCACCATACTTAATGCAATTGTCTGTTGTTTGCAACTTAATACTGGAAGGGGTTCGGATGATAACCTGAAAGTGGACTTTTTAGGCATAGATGCATGCTGGATAGCGGTCTATGTACTTTGTCGTAATGCCCTGATTAAATCTCATAGTAGTCATCGTGATATGTATGTGCATTGTTATGCCCTCTCTATTTGTCAATTGCCCAACTGTAATTTGTTCACCCAACATGTTATTTATCTTATGGGAGAGACACCACTAGTAAACTGTGGACCCCGGTGCATTCTTTACATCTGAAATACAATCTACTGCAATACTTGTTCTTTACTGTTCTTCGCAAACAAACATCATCTTCCACACTATACGGTTAATCCTTTGTTTTCAGCAAGCCGGTGAGAATGACAACCTCACTGTTACGTTGGGGCAAAGTACTTTGATTGTGTTGTGCAGGTTCCACGTTGGCGCCGGAATTCCTGGTGTTGCGCCGCACTACACTCCGTCACCAACAACCTTCACGTGTTCCTTGACTCCTACTGGTTCGATAACCTTGGTTTCATACTGAGGGAAAACTTGCTACTGTACGCATCACACCTTCCTCCTGGGGTTCCCAACGGACGTGTGTTAACTGCACGCATCAGTTATGTCAACGACTTGTGTACTACACCATGCAGTGGTACGCTGGGTCATCACAGAGGCCCTGCGTTTGGAATCATTGCTGAACCTCCTCCTGGAGGGACCTCCAGGCGGGGTAGACTCTCCCTCCTGGCGCCTTACTAATTCTGGCATGTTCTCACTGAGATCAGCCTATAGGGCCCTATTTAGGGGGGCACACCTATCTTGGACGTTCCCGCTTTTCAAAGTGTCGATTCCTCTTAAGACGAAAATCTTTCCGTAACAACTGCTTAGAGATGGCCTTCCATCGGGTGTGGAGGTCGCTAAGTAGAACGGTCGGGTAACTGCCTGTGCCCATTATGTGCGGTTCCGAAATCAACGATGCACTTCATGTTCTCTTGCCCCTTTGCCCAGTTTCTTTTGAGTTTCTTGCATGAGGCTCTGGGGCTTGAGTGGCAAGCCTCAGTCCTCGGAGAGTTTATTGAGACCCACGCGAACAACACCAGCAGGAGGAGTCATCTCTTCTAGTTATTGTCTGCGGCTTTGACCTGGACCTTATGGACCGTGTGATACGCGTACAACACGCGTCCATTGGGAACCCCAAGAGGAAGGTGTGATGCGTACAGCGGCAAGTTTTCCCTCAGTATGAGACCAAGGTTTATCGAACCAGTAGGAGCCAAGAAGCACGTTGAAGGTTGATGGCGGCGGGATGTAGTGCGGCGCAACACCAGAGATTCCGGCGCCAACGTGGAACCTGCACAACACAACCAAAGTACTTTGCCCCAACGAAACAGTGAGGTTGTCAATCTCACCGGCTTGCTGTAACAAAGGATTAGATGTATAGTGTGGATGATGATTGTTTGCAGAAAACAGTAGAACAGTATTGCAGTAGATTGTATTTCAGTAAAGAGAATTGGACCGGGGTCCACAGTTCACTAGAGGTGTCTCTCCCATAAGATAAACAGCATGTTGGGTGAACAAATTACAGTTGGGCAATTGACAAATAGAGAGGGCATGACCATGCACATACATATTATGATGAGTATTGTGAGATTTAATTGGGCATTACGACAAAGTACATAGACCGCTATCCAGCATGCATCTATGCCTAAAAAGTCCACCTTCAGGTTATCATCCGAACCCCTTCCAGTATTAAGTTGCTAACAACAGACAATTGCATTAAGTATTGCGCGTAATGTAATCAGTGACTACATCCTTGAACATAGCACCAATGTTTTATCCCTAGTGGCAACAGCACATCCGTAACCTTAGTGGTTCTTGTCACTCCTCCAGATTCACGGAGACATGAACCCACTATCGAGCATAAATACTCCCTCTTGGAGTTACTAGCATCAACTTGGCCAGAGCATCTACTAATAACGGAGAGCATGCAAGATCATAAACAACACATAGACATAACTTTGATAATCAACATAACAAGTATTCTCTATTCATCGGATCCCAACAAACGCAACATATAGAATTACAGATAGATGATCTTGATCATGTTAGGCAGCTCACAAGATCCGACAATGAAGCACAATGGGGAGAAGACAACCATCTAGCTACTGCTATGGACCCATAGTCCAGGGGTAGACTACTCACACATCACTCCGGAGGCGACCATGGCGGCGTAGAGTCCTCCGGGAGATGAATCCCCTCTCCGGCAGGGTGCCGGAGGCGATCTCCTGAATCCCCCGAGATGGGATTGGCGGCGGCGGCGTCTCAGTAAGGTTTTCCGTATCGTGGCTCTCGGTACTGGGGGTTTCGCGACGGAGGCTTTAAGTAGGCGGAAGGGCAGGTCAGGAAGGGGCACGAGGGGCCCACACCCTAGGTCGACGCGGCCAGGGCTTGGGCCGCGCCGCCCTATGGTGTCGCCACCTCGTGGCCCCACTTCGTCTCCTCTTCGGTCTTCTGGAAGCTTCGTGGCGAAATAGGACCCTGGGCGTTGATTTCGTCCAATTCCGAGAATATTTCGTTACTAGGATTTCTGAAACCAAAAACAGCAGAAAACAAAGAATCGGCACTTCGGCATCTTGTTAATAGGTTAGTTCCAGAAAATGCACGAATATGACATAAAGTGTGCATAAAACATGTAGATAACATCAATAATGTGGCATGGAACATAAGAAATTATCGATACGTTGGAGACGTATCACCGTGCGTAACAAGATGGTGATAGAGTGTATGTTTCTTCGACGTCTCTCACTCTGCCTACAATTTCTTGGCTTTGTTCCAACAGTGGTATCCGCTGTGTAGACATCAGGACGTACAGAGAGCGTTTGGACGACATGTTGGAGGATATTTTTGCGACGTCTCGTCGCATATCTACCCCATCTAGCCTCTGAGTTGCCCTTTGTCTTAGGGCTGTATCACTTAGTTTTTTTTTCTTTAAGCCATGTTGTGATGTGGCTCCAGCGGTCCTTATGGTGGTCGTAGTTCATGTTCTGTCCTATACTTGAACCTTATATTGATGTGGCTGCTTTATTTATAAAGCGGGGTGAAAACCTATTTTGAGGAGGCTTTAACACCAGCCGCGATATCTGATGTGGGATCAACATCCCTAGAACATGTGACACCTTATGGTCGAGTGCCCCTTGTCCAAGCAAGTTTGGCACGAGGAGTTGTCATGGCTAAGGATGACTTGCATAATCCCTAGCAACGATGATTCCCTCGCTCACTGACTGGCTAGCCGAGATCAAACCTCCAACTCCAAAGCCTCTACACAAGGAACCTAGAACCACCATGTTGTTGCTATCGTGGATGCTATGGAAGCACATGAATGAATGCGTATTTTGAATGAGCATGGCCCTCGACCCATAGTATGATGTAAATATCAAGGAGGAGGCCACCATGTGGGCTCAGGCCGGATCTCTTGGCCTGAGAGTCGTCCTACCGACAACCGAGGATGTACTCTAGGAGCTTCTCTTTCGTTGTTACATCGTATTCTAGGAGACTTGTAACTAAAACTCTTTTCAATGTAGTTAGATCAAACTATATCCTTTTAGGTCAAAAAGAAATCTAATGATAGCAATCTTTCAGGAGACCTAGTAGTACTGCATGTTCCTTGCCCTCGCTGACCATATATGGGAGTTTGACCATCTTGAGGAGCTCGTATGGGAGCTCGAGGCCACCTTCAATAAGGTAGGTGGTTGAGATACAAGAGGATTCGTACCCTGGGTAGGTGGTGGGAGAAGAGAAACTTACGAGGTAAGAGGAGGAGAAGTGAAAGAAGGAACATGATGACGGCTGGTGATCCCGAGTCGCTTGTGACCTTGAAGATTAGGTCAGGGAGGAGACACGTACATGTTTTAATGGGATGTTAGGATCTAAAGAAATAGGGCCCGACATATAGAGGCCCATATAATATTTCTTTCATATATATAATATTTTAAGTGCTAATATGTGTAGGTTGTACCGATTAATAGCCTACTAATTAAATTAGTTAATTCTCTGAATTCTGATTAATCGCTACTCCCAAACCTATCGAGAAGTTAATAATTACCGATTTGTTTACCATTGGTAACAATAGAACGACCGCACTAAAGCTGCCGAATGTGCTTAATTAATTAAGCTATCTATAAAATAATTTCAGAATGTATTTAAATCACAAGAGGACAATAAACACAGGTAGAGGAAATATTTTGACTACCATATGGCCCTACAAATTTTATGGAAAATATTGTTATGTTGTGTTTGGATCTATAGAAACTGGGCATGGAATCGGAATTTGGCTCAATTCCGCAAATTCTGCCGTTTGGACTATGCTCTGAATTGATACGTGGAAAGATAACTCAATTCCGAGCACCCCCACCTCGCGTGCAAACAGAGCGCACAACTTTTCGAGGTCTCACCCTCGGAAAGGCTCGGGAAGTGCATGTCTGCCTCCCTCCCCGAGTGCCCCACCCGCCTCCCTCCCGTCTCCCTCCCCGCATTGCGCGCCCCGCCTCCCGCCGACCTCCTTCCCATCCTCCCCGCGTGCCCCGCCCCGCCTCCCGTCGGCATGTTCCCCTGCCCCCGCCTCCAGGTTCCCCCGCCGCCATGTTCCACCACCCCGGCTCCCTCCTGATACGTCTCAAATGTATCTATAATTTTTGATTCTCCATGCTTGATTTACACTTTTATACATTTTCCGGCATTAACAAGATGCCACATTGCCAGTTCCCTATTTTCTGCTGTTTCGTATTTCAGAAAAGTTGTACAGAAAATATTCTCGGAATTGGACAAAACAAAAGCCGAAGTCAATATTTTACCGTAACGAAGATAGAGTCCAGAGGGGAGTCGAAGGGGGCAGCAGGGCGGCCACACCAGCCCTAGGCACGGCCTGACCCTGGCCCACGCCTAGGGGTGGTGTGGGCCACCCTGGCCTCCACCGACATCGCCCCTCCTCCTATTCAATCACGATCTTGAGAAAACCCCGAGTACCCGAGCCTCCATCCAAGAAAAGTTCCATCGCGGCCGCCATTGCAGAACCCATCTCGGGAGGGTTCTGAAGCTCTTCTCGGCACCCTGCTGAAGGGGGAAATCATAGCCGGAGGCATCTACATTGTCATGCCCGCCTCTGAAGTGATGCGTGAGTAGTTCATCGTTGGACTATGGATCCATAGCATTAGCTAGATGGTTGTCTTCTCCAATTTGTGCCTCATGTTTAGATCTTGTAAGCTTCCCTACATGGTCAAGATCATCCTTATGTAATGCTACATGTTGTGTTTGCTGGGATCCAATGAATATTTTATACTATGTTGAGATCGATTATATATTCATGTCATATTTTGTTTGCGATCTTGCATGCTCTCCGTTGCTAGTAGATAATCTGGCCAAGTAGATGCTTGTGACTCCAAGATGGGGTATTTATGCTCGATAGTAGGTTCATGCCTCTAGTTTTCTGGAAGAGTGACAATAACTTCTAAGATTGTAGATGTGATGTTGCTACTAGGGAGAAAACAAAAATGTTTTATCCGAGGGTAATTCTATTGTTTACTTTACACACATTGCTTAATGCGATAATCTGTTGGTTGCAACTTAATACTGGAAGGGGTTCGGACGATAACCGGAAGGTGGATTATTAGTCATAGACACAGTTGGATTACGGTATATGTATTATGTTGTAATGCCCAAACGAATCTCATAGTAACCATCTTGTCATGTATGATCGTTATTCTGTCAATTGCCCAGCTGTAATTTGTTCACCCGACATGTTATTTATCTTTATGGAGAGACACCTCTAGTGAACTGTGGACCCCGGTCCTTTCCTTTACACTGATAAATTCAACCACTGCAATCCTATTATCTACAAACATCTCCTTCCACTTGATACATTTAATCATTTGTGTTCAGCAAAACCGGTGAGATTGACAACCTCACTATAAGTTGGGGCAAAGTATTTTGGTTGTGTTGTGTGCAGGTTTTACGTTGACGCCGGTAGTGCGCCCTGCCACTAGCCAGCCAGCAACACTTTCAGAAGTCACGCCTTTCTCCTACTAGCCGATTAAATATTGGTTTCTTACTGAGAGAAAACTTGTTGTTGTGCTGATCATACCTTCCTCTTGGGGTTCCCCAATAGTGTGAAGTCTGCGTACGACAAGCACATGCCATCACCTCCCGTCTCCCTCCTCGCGCCACCCGCCGACTCACTACATGCCCCTTCTCAGGCCGCCGCATGCCCCTGCGTCGGTCGACGCATGCCCCTGCGCCCGCTGCTTTCCCCCACCTGGTTCGCCTCCCACTCGCCGCTCTAGCGCCCGCTCCGGCCACTCCCGTCTCCAGCACTGCTCCGGCGAGCCACTCATCCGGCCCTGCTCCGGCGAGCCTCTAGATTGAACAGGAAATACATGATTTATTTTTATGTTTAAAATTGTCCAAATTCAACAAAATATAAAATTTCATACTTTATACATCCAAACATGATTTGGAATTGGTCACACCATTTGATTCCAACACCAAATTCCAAACACATCCAAACAATAGAATCGAATTAGAAGCCAATTTATTTCCTTCTCTGATTTGGAATCTTAGTCCAATTCAATTCCATGCCAACTTTCTATGCATCCAAACACACTTAGAGATTTTATAAATGAACAAAAAATCATTTTACCAAGTAGAAGACACTACTCTATATAGTGTACATGGTTTAACAGAATGAACCTTGGTCTGTGAGTTTGGTTGGCACCGGTTAGTTCCTTCCCTGGAGTGCAAAGAAAAAAATTAAATACGGAAAATCACATGCATGCGATGCATCGCCTAGTGCATGAACCGCATCGTGTCACAATGTTACATGTAGAGTGAAACAAGGAGACAAGCATGAGCCATGCGCATAAGCACGTGACATGACCTGATAACTAGTGATGAGCCATGCACCAACCGAATGACTCCCTCCAGCACCGCCGTTATCAGTGCCATGCCACTCAAGTGGTCACCTGCCAGCGGCCACGCGCCTTATGCCTTTCGCGAAGACAAGGCGCTGCAGTCCACAATCGTTGGTGTTGCCGATGGTTCGGCTAGCAGCTAGGCAATGCGAAGGCCTGCTGGAATATGATATAATCATCATAGAATCTTTACTAAGCACACTAAGCAGCAACCAGAAACATTATCCAAACTGTTGAATGTAGATGGGCTGCAGCCCAGTAAGGCAGCCCATATAGTCTACAATTCCTGAAATCTCAAGGCCCATCACGTTGGCAGCTTGGGACAGCCTTGGGGGACAAAGTTTAGTCCCACATTGCTAGTTGGGAGAGTTGGAGTGGTATATAAGGGCTGCTGTTCTAGTCATTCCAAGTGAGTGAGAATAGAAAGAGCCCTCGCGCACTCCTCCTCCTCCGCCCGCCCCGCCTCGCCTCGTCACGCACGTCACGTTTCGTGACTCGAGTTCGAGTTCGAGACACACTCAAGGAAGCCTAAACTTTTTGCTTGGTGCACCAACTGTGTTGGGTACGTGTCAACCTGCATGTGCATGTTCGCCGCGTGTCCCTGGCTTTCTACGCGTGTCAACGCGGTCGGGTCAGGTCGGCTTCCCAGGCTACACAAGGAGACAGATCAGATCTAGAGAAAAACACAGTTCTCAGAACTCTCTAGTTCCTCTCTCTCGTGAAGTTCCTTTTGCTGCGCTACTCTCTAGTCTTCCCCATCCCGGCGATTGCGTGCACAGCCGTCCGGGAGAGCAGGCCTCCGAAACTCCGTCCGTTGAGATCCTGCACCGGGAGACGGGCGATAAGGTTTTTGGGGAGCGTCTCGGCGCGACTGCTCGCTACTGTTCGTCCTCTTCTTCGACGACCCGGCTGCTTCATCGACAGATCCGACTACACCATGGGCGACATCAACAATACTCATGGTGGTGGTGCTGCTGCTGGTGCGACCTTCCCGGTCGCGATGTACGTGCTTTTCCTCTCCTACCTTGCACTGCTACTTGTTCCATGTTCAGATCTGATGCATGTGCTTAGTCTGATGAGTATGGTTAAGTATGCTTGTGCATCTGTAATGTTGCTTTCGGTAATTAAACTCACACGGAAATTGCCTAATAATCTAACAATCCAAAAACCTTATATGCTCAGGCAATTTTCACCGTCTGGTTTTGCTGCTGCGCTTAAACCGAGCCCGTTTACGGGTTCTCATTTCAAGAGATGACAGAGTAAGACCCTCTTGTGGCTCACTTCTATGGGTGTGCATCGAGTTGCGGAAGGTACTCCCAGAGGTCCGCTTACTCCTGAAGAGGATAAAGCGTTCGGGGATGCCACCGTAATCTTTGTGGGTGCCGTTCTAAGTGTGCTTGGAGACAAGTTGGTTGATGCTTATCTGCACATCCGAAATGGGAAGGAACTGTGGGATGCACTAGACGTTAAGTTTGGTGCTGCCGATGCCGGAGGTGAACTGTATGCTATGGAGCAGTTCAATGACTACAGAATGGTTGAGAACCGATCTGTAGTAGAACAGGCTCATGAGATACAGATCATGGCAAAGGAACTTGAGCTCCTCAAGTGTGTGCTACTGGACAAGTTTGTCGCGGGATGCATTGTCGCTAAGCTTCCCCCTTCATGGAGGAACTTTGCCACTTCCCTGAAACATCAGAGGCATGAGTTTTCTGTTGAGAATATCATGGGCTCTCTGGATGTTGAGGAGAAGGCGAGGGCAAAAGACAAACACACTGGAGGAACCGAGGGACGTTCTGCTGCCAATATGGTGCAGAAAAATGCCCACAAGTCCAAGGGAAAGAACAAGGGAGTCTCCCAGACTACCAACTTCAAGAAGAAGGGGAAAACGGAGAAGAAAGATCCTTGCTGGGTGTGTGGCGAGACTGGCCATTGGGCCAATCGTTGTCCACAACGCAAAGGAAAGAAATGTCAGGCTGGACAGAACTCAAATTCTGTCAGCATGGTCATTGGCAACACAGAGGAAGGAACTACAGGGTATGGTAATATGTTACCTACTGTTCTTTCGGTGTTTCAGCCCACCGAATGGTGGGTTGATACAGGTGCTAATGTTCATGTGTGTGCTGACATCTCCATGTTTACCTCTTATCAGGCCCGAGGTTCCTCAGTAATGATGGGGAATGGGTTACATGCTACTGTTCGTGGTGTTGGCACGGTAGATCTGAAGTTTACTTCGGGAAAGATCGTGCAACTGAAGAATGTGCTGCATGTCCCTTCTATCAAGAAGAATCTCGTTAGTGGCTCCCGTCTTATGAAAGATGGGTTTAAGTTGGTGTTTGAGTCCAATAAAGTTGTACTGTCTAAGTATGGAACTTTTGTTGGAAAGGGATATGAGTGTGAGGGAATGTTGCGCTTCTCTCTAGAAGACTTCTGTGATAATGTTGTGAACCATGTAAGCACTAGTGTTAATAAAACTAATGTTTGGCATTCACGACTTTGTCATGTTAATTTCGGTTGTATGACGCGGCTTGCTGATATGAGTTTAATTCCGAAATTCACTTTTGCCAAAGGCTCTAAGTGCCATGCTTGTGTGCAAGCAAAGCAGCCTCACAAGCCTCAAAAGCCTGTGAAGGAAAGAAACTTGGCACCACTAGAGCTCATACATTCAGATCTATGTGAGATGAATGGTGAGTTGACAAAAGGTGGAAAGAAATTTTTCATGACTTTGATTGATGATTCCACTAGGTACTGTTATGTGTATCTCCTCAAAACTAAAGATGAGGCTCTTGATTTCTTTAAAATCTATAAGGCTGAAGTTGAGAATCAACTTCAAAGAAAGATAAAAAGGGTTCGGTCCGATCGTGGTGGAGAGTACTTTTCTAATGAGTTCAGTTTATTCTGTGCGGAACATGGTATAATCCATGAGAGGACGCCTCCCAATTCCCCACAATCCAATGGGATTGCGGAAAGGAAAAACCGTACTCTAACAGATTTGGTTAACGCCATGTTAGATGTTTCGGGTTTATCCAAGGAATGGTGGGGGGAGGCTATATTGACTTCGTGTCATGTCCTAAACCGTGTTCCAACCAAGAATAAAGAGATTACCCCTTATGAGGAATGGGAAAAGAAAAGACCAACACTCTCCTACCTACGAACTTGGGGCTGTTTGGCTAAAGTGAATTTGCCAATCACCAAAAAGCGAAAGCTTGGACCAAAAACCGTGGACTGTGTCTTTCTTGGCTATGCTGCCCATAGCATTGCTTATAGATTTCTTGTGGTGAAATCTGGAGTGGACGACATGAATGTTGGCACCATCTTTGAATCAAGAGATGCTACATTCTTTGAGGACATATTTCCTATGAGAGATATGCATGGCATGTCTAGTTGGGAATCTGAACCAATACATGAAACTCCTATGGAGTCTGATGAGGAATCTGATGATGAGAGTTCAGATTCTGATGAAGATAACAATGAAGCTCCCACAAGGAGTAAGAGACAAAGGACTGCAAAGTCTTTTGGTAATGATTTCATTGTGTATCTTGTGGATGATACTCCCACTACCGTTTCAGAAGCTCTCGCATCTCCTGATGCAGACTACTGGAAGGAAGCGGTTCAAAGCGAGATGGATTCCATCTTGGCTAATGGAACGTGGGAGTTATCTGAGCGTCCTTATGGGTGCAAACCTGTAGGATGTAAATGGGTATTTAAGAAGAAGCTTCGAACTGATGGTACTATTGAGAAGTACAAAGCTCGGCTTGTAGCCAAAGGCTATACCCAAAAGGAAGGCGAAGATTTCTTCGATACCTACTCACCTGTAGCGAGATTGACCACAATTCGAGTACTACTGTCATTGGCTGCCTCACACGGTCTTCTCGTTCATCAAATGGACGTTAAGACGGCTTTCCTAAATGGAGAGTTGGACGAGGAAATTGTTGACGTCCGAAACCCACCGACGGGCAGCGACGGGCAACACCGTAGAGCCGGGAACAACCTAGGGCTGCGGCTGGCCGAGGTCCCTCCGAGCGACGGCCCGCAAAGCCTTCTGGTCACACGTCCGATGCTGATTGCAAGGGCGTGCCACCTGACCTATACCTGGCCAGGAAGGTGATGGAGATGCCTCGCTTAGTTTCCTGCATGGCATACACGTAAACATTAAATACGAGCCTCGATCGGCTCTCAGGTTATCCTGTGAATCGGCTCAAGGAGCCGATCCACCCATGATTCGTACGGGGTGCACGAATATATGGTGGTCCTGCTTGATCAAGATAAAGCTAATGAGATCTACGACGATTTAGGGTTTTCACCGCATAATCGGATCATCCTACTCAGGATTGGGCCTCGCGGCCACGCACGGTGATCGTAGTTTCCATCCTAGACAAGGCCTAAAAACCAACACGAGGTTGATCCCCGGAACATCCTGTCTAGGACTAGCAAACGACACCCTACGTGCCGCTGGATCCTCCAGCCCTTTGTAAGGCCTAACTATTGCAGATATTAAACTAATCCTTGATGAACAAGGAGCAACCGTAACGGATCGGATCTACTAAATAATGATCAAGCGGGGTGCCGCCCCTACACCTAAGATAGGTGTAAGGGCGGCTAGACATGCAAGGGTTGCACTACGATAGCATGTTACACGAAGAACTTATGCTAACCCTAACACATCTATGATAACTACGTTGCTCGCCATCAAAAAGGCTTCAGTACGAGCAACGCATGAACAACGTGGAGCTTGTGCTGCCTAGATCGCAAGATGCGATCTAGGCAGCATGTTGCTTATCGGTAGAAACCCTCGAGAAGAAGGAGTTGGCGATGCGCCGAGATTGATTTGGTTGGTTGAACGTTGGTTGTTGTTTATTTCATAAACCCTAGATACATATTTATAGTCCAGGGGACTTTCTAACGTGGGAATAATCCCAACCGGGCACGGGCCAAACTCTATCTAATCGACACGTATCCTACTATATTACAGATACAAGGGCAAACTAGCCCAAACTTCGTGTACAAGGCCGGTTCACATATTCTTCCATATATATATTCTTCAAGCCCATCTCCAATCGCGGCCCACCTCTGATCCGGTCAAATTCTGGTGATAACACATGCCCCCCTGGTTTTGGAAATGACAATTCCAAAATCATTTTGCTTTTCCTTCGTCGGGTCATGTCGTGGCAGAGCGAGAACCGTCGCAAGATCCTCCATCATGATGCCTTGCCTCTTCCACTTCTGCGTGAACTCCCATTTTTGAAGAAGGTTTCGACGAAGGACCAGCCGATGACACCCCAATCGGCTTTTAAAACAGAGCATCTACCAGACCAGCTGCCCCCCGAGCCTCAGCCAAGGCGAGAATACTGGTGAAGATGCACAGATCAGACCAAAGGCCTGGAACTCAGATAATTCTGAGACAGCCACCCTGCCGATTCAGCCGCTCTTGACCCCATCGATTGCCTCTTCCCCCGTTGAAAGCCGATGTTTTAAGCCAAAACCGACTTCGACAAAGACCGTTGTAATCGGCTCATTGCAGCTGAGGAAGCTCTCATCGTTTGCCCCCTCGAGGAAGCAGAGGGCCTCAAGAAATCCGTGTCTTGCACCCCAACCGGTAGATCTTGCGTAATTGTACTAGAGTCGATGGTTGTGCATCGGCTGTATGTCATGAAAAATCATCTATGGAAGAACATTGCAAAACCAAATGACATTTGGGTGAAAGGGCAAAAGGTGGCATCTTCTGGATATTATCAACATAAAGTAATATAACAAGTGCAATATGCAAGTATGTAGGAATCAATGCACAGTTAACACAAATGTTTGCTTTTTTAGATAGAAGGAAATGGGTAAACTGACTCAACAATAAAAGTAGAAGAAAGGCCCTTCGCAGAGGGAAGCATGGATTGCTATATTTGTGCTAGAGCTTTGATTTTGAAAACATGAAACAATTTTGTCAACGGTAGTAATAAAGCATATGTATCATGTAAATTATATCTTACAAGTTGCAAGCCTCATGCATAGTATACTAATAGTGCCCGCACCTTGTCCTAATTAGCTTGGACTACCGGATCATCGCAATGCACATGTTTTAACCAAGTGTCACAAAGGGGTACCTCTATGCCGCCTGTACAAAGGTCTAAGGAGAAAGCTCGCATTTTGGATTTCTCGCTTTTGATTATTCTCAACTTAGACATCCATACCGGGACAACATAGACAACAGATAATGGACTCCTCTTTTATGCATAAGCATGTAACAACAATTAGTAATTTTCTCATATGAGATTGAGGATATTTGTCCAAAACTGAAACTTCCACCATGGATCATGGCTTTAGTTAGCGGCCCAATGTTCTTCTCTAACAATATGCATGCTTAACCATAAGGTGGTAGATCGCTCTTACTTCAAACAAGACGGACATGCATAGCAACTCACATGATATTCAACAAAGAATAGTTGCTGGCGTCCCCAGAAACATGGTTATCGCACAACAAGCAACTTAATAAGAGATAAAGTGCATAAGTACATATTCAATACCACAATAGTTTTTAAGCTATTTGTCCCATGAGCTATATATTGCAAAGGTGAAGAATGGAATTTTAAAGGTAGCACTCAAGCAATTTACTTTGGAATGGCGGAGAAATACTATGTAGTAGGTAGGTATGGTGGACACAAGTGGCATAGTATTTGGCTCAAGGATTTTGGATGCATGAGAAGTATTCCCTCTCGATACAAGGTTTAGGCTAGCAAGGTTGTTTAAAGCAAACACAAGTATGAACCGGTACAGCAAAACTCACATAAAAGACATATTGAAAGCATTATAAGACTCTATACCGTCTTCATTATTGTACCTTTTATCATCATATCGAAGCCGATCGCTTGAACCGGCCTCCTCTTTGTCCTTGCCACCAGAGTGACTGCTCTCTTCTTTGTCTTTACCATGGCGGTATACAGAAGCTGCACTGAAGACCGACTTGGTGAAAATCCTCGTCTTGAACACGCAGCGGGTAGATCCTGTGCAATTTTTTTTTACTGGCCGATTTTTCTATCGGCCCCCAATATTTCACTGCACATGTATCGCACATGTTCATAGCATCTGTCTATCTGATTATGTGCCCCCCGAGCCGATTCTGTCAGGTTACTGCAGATATCGGCTCTGCAGTTATCCACAGAACTATACCTGAACATCGGCTCTGCAGACATGACCAATGCCGATTTCCTCGAGCTCTCAAGCCGATGTAGTCCCACCGGGCGTGCCAGAATGTGTTGACGTCCGAAACCCACCGACGGGCAGCGACGGGCAACACCGTAGAGCCGGGAACAACCTAGGGCTGCGGCTGGCCGAGGTCCCTCCGAGCGACGGCCCGCAAAGCCTTCTGGTCACACGTCCGATGCTGATTGCAAGGGCGTGCCACCTGACCTATACCTGGCCAGGAAGGTGATGGAGATGCCTCGCTTAGTTTCCTGCATGGCATACACGTAAACATTAAATACGAGCCTCGATCGGCTCTCAGGTTATCCTGTGAATCGGCTCAAGGAGCCGATCCACCCATGATTCGTACGGGGTGCACGAATATATGGTGGTCCTGCTTGATCAAGATAAAGCTAATGAGATCTACGACGATTTAGGGTTTTCACCGCATAATCGGATCATCCTACTCAGGATTGGGCCTCGCGGCCACGCACGGTGATCGTAAGCCGATCCTAGACAAGGCCTAAAAACTGAAAGATCGAGATGTCGCCTAGAGGGGGGGGGGTGAATAGGCAATTACAAACTCTTGCGGATTTGTCTTGTATGAATGCGGAATTAAACTATCGTTTAGTTTACAAGCACAAACCCTAAATATGCTAAGCTCAACTAAGTGTAACAATAGCAACTAGAGCTAAGCAAGATAGGCACAAGATATATGTAGCACAAGTGATAGCAAGATATATGTACTTCAAGCACGATGGCTATCACAAGGAAAGAGAGCTCGAGTATAGAAATAACCGAGGCATGCGGAGACGAGGATGTATTCCCGTGTTCCCTTGCTTTGCAACAAGGTACGTCACGTTTGGAGGAGTGGAGGTCCCACGAAGGATTCCCCGCGCCACGAAGGCTCACCCTATTCTCCGAACCACACCCACGAAGGATAATGGCCCCTTCCTTATGGTTAGCTTTTCCTCCGCTCCGGAGATGGCAAGCTCCACAACCACTTCACAAGCTCCACGAAGGAGAAGCCCGGGCCTCTTCACAATCTTCTTGAAGAGATCACCGGAGCACCAATCACCAAGCCAACTAGGAGGTCACCCTCCAAGAGTAACAAGCTCACGGTCTCTCACTCGAACAAATCGTGGTGGAGAGCTCAACACTATGCAATGATGCAAAGCAAGAACACCGGAGGTGTTCAAGTCCTTCACACTCAAATCCCACCAAAGCAACGAATGCTAGGATGAGATTGGAGAGGAAGAACAAGGGGGAAAGTCAACTAAAGACTCCAAGATCTAGATCCCAAGAGATTCCCTCACTTAGAGAAGAAATGGTTTGGTGGAAGTGTAGATATAGATCTCCTCTCTCAAATCCTAAAATATGAGCAAGAATCATGGGGGGGAACAAGAGAGAGAGCAACTTCTTCAAATGCAACAATGGAGGTGAGAGAAAGGGGAAGAAGTCTTTGCTCAAGGTGGAAGAAGGGTCTATTTATAGCTAGGAGCAAATAAAACTGTTGGGGGGGAAAAGACAAGAAAAACGGGCAGAAAAACTAGCCAGAAAACGGCCCAGCCGGTCACCAGGCCGGCCGACCGAGCAAAGCGGCCGGTCAAAGTCAGGCCCTGGTCGGACCGGCCCAAAGAACCGGATGGGGCGAGTGGGCCTCGTGGAGGCGAAAAGCCCAGCCGGGCAGCAGCGGCGCGGCGGATAGCGACATGTCGCGCGGGGGTGCTGGCCGCGCGGGTGGGCGCGCGGGGCGAGCGGCCCGGAGAAGGCGGCAGCAGGCCGGGTGGAGGCGGCGCGAGGTGGGCTGCGCGGGAAGGCGGCCCAGCAGGGAGGCGGCCGGTCAGAACCCGGCCGGGCCGGGAGGGCGCGGCAGCCGGTCACGGACCGGGCTCGTGACCGGACTTGGGCCAAAAGGGGTCGAGGGCGGCACAGATGTATGCCGCCCGGTCGGCGTCGCGTCCGGGCCGGTTTCGGCCGGGCGGGCCGCGTGGGCGGTCAGGCGGTCGGCGGCCAGCCCCCCCTTTTTTCTTTTTCTTTTCTTTTTATTCTTTTCTCTTTTTCCCTTTTTCTTTAATAACAAATGCTCCCGAACTCCGATTCGAATGAAACCAATTTTGTTTGGAAGATAACAACGAATGCTATCTAATAGAAAGTGAAAAACCAAGAATCTGTAGGAGGGGATTTTATCATGAATATAAAAGGTAGAACCTTATATCATGAATAACCGGTAAAATCACCCAACCTCGAAAACGCAATAGAAGATGCATGTGAACTCCGTTTTCGATGAACTTGGGCTTGTTGTAAAGCTAGCAACAAGCTCAAGAACCTCACATAGAGAAACACCAAGAAGCAATAAGGATATGCAAAGTATGCAAAGGGTTGAGCTCCCTAAGACGATGTGATCAAGTTACCCAACCGAAAGCCCCTCTTAACAGTGCGGCTATCTATCCTATAATCCGGTCTCCCAACATCCACCTTGAGACCGGTAAAAGGAAAACCTAGCAAGGCCATACCTTTGCCTTGCGCATCCCGCTTGATCTTGATGATAACTCTTCAAGCTTCACTCAAGCCGGAATGCCACTTGACCAATGTTGCTTCGTGAAGACTCACAAATGCTCCCCCATACACTATGATGGGAAAGCCCCATTGATGCACATCTTCACATGTCCATTATCACCAAATGGACGGCAAACTTCAAGCATGTGATCCACTTGAGATGCTCAACTTGAACTTGCACGACTCAACCTTGTATCTTGTCATACTCACTTAAGATAGAGCATGGCTAATATTGAGTTCCACATAAGAACTCCATCTTCATTTCTTCTTGTTGATCATATCACATATTTATCTTCAAACCGATGATCATGATGCCAATACACAAGATATATCTTTATCTTCATGGCATCCATATTTGAATCCAACACATGGAGTACAAGTAGAACCTATGGAATATTCCTTCATATAAACTCAATGAAAACATTAGTCCATAGGGGTTGTCATTAATTACCAAAACCACACATAGGGGCAATGTACCCTTACAATCTCCCCCATTTTGGTAATTGATGACAATCACAATAAGAGGGTTTATATAATGAATATTAGGAACAAGTACGCAACTTATCCGAGGATAAGTTGTATACAAGAGGTTGTATTTGATATGGTCAAGTAACACAAAGCTACTAGCCCATATCAAAACCGGCTCTACTCACACAACTACAACAAATGCAAGAGATGTGAGTAGAACCAATATATATAGAGAAAACTCCCCCACAATGTATGCACGTGTGATGAACATGAATTCATTGCATATATTGTCAAGATTAACCTTTGGGATAGTTTCTACTATATATATATACAACCATGCAAGACATATAAATATGGAATGCATGAGAGGACAAAACACTTAAGCACAAACCAAACTTAAGTATAAAACCATTCCCTTAAACCCTCTAAACTTCTCCCCCATTGGCATCGATTGTCAAAATGGGTGAAAAATTTAGAAGACCAATATAATGTGAGTTCCTCCCCAAAGTGTGCACTTCTCATAATTTGAGTGGAATCAAGTGCACATATCCAATGATGAATACTTGAAGGAAATCAAATTATATTGAGGATCAAAGATTGCATAAAGATAATATGGTGAAGTGAGCTTCAACAAATAAAGGCAAGCAATCAAGGGTCCAATTGGACAAACAAAGATATCATGATAAGAGAGATATGGTGCTCTAAAAATAAGAAAGCTCCCCAAGGTTCGTGCACAATTTATAATGTTTGCATTTGAATACAATATGCACAAACATGGAATCCTCACTCCCTCTATATTATTTAGAACATACCCAAGATAAGAATAATATGCTTATCAAGAATAACTTGAGTCCAACAATTACGAGATATGAGAGCATGAAGAAAAACAAGTAAACCAAGCACTCATAAATCTTCTTTACCAACACCACTAAAAGCAAAAGGGGTAAAAGATGATTGGCAAGGAACAAGGATATCAAGTTGATGGATTAACGCTCTCATGTATATAAGTTTCTAAAGTGGACATAGTGATCCATAAAGAAACATGCACACACAAGAGGTTAACAAAATAAATAAGACATGATATCCAAGATGAAGTCATAAAATATACCAAGGATGTTTGCTTAAAAAGCATATATAGCCTAAGGCTCCAATTTACACACTTGTGGTATATGAATGAGCTTCAACCAAGAAAATCTCAAAAACATCACAACTAACAATAAGGGAAGTAAAGATAGTTGGAATGTTTTTTTTTGAGAGAGGCAACAAGTATCACAAATACGGATTTATTTCACAATTTCATCAATATTGTACACAAGAGCTCTTTGAGGAATTGATATGCAATAAATTGCTAGAGGGCATATTTGTGATAGGTGAATCATAAAATATTATATATATATATATAACCTATCATATGCATCTTCTCAAATTACTCAAGTGTTCAATAAGAAGTTTTACATAAAAAGGGTTTTTTAAGAACCGCAATATTTTCGAAATAAATAATTTCATGCCAAGATACAACCTACAAGAGGTTGGATGCTATATGAGAGTGCATGAATAAGATACTTGTTACCGAGATGGCAATGGCTTGATGTAGTGGATAAGAGTTCATCGATCATCCTAGCTTGACTCCAATCCTCATATGGTGACAACACCTTCCTTATAGATGAGACAAGCCTCCATTGCATCTCCAATGTACCTAAAACATCATTCAAGTACATCTTGGTCCCCAAACTTATTGGGTCCAACATGGTTAGACTAACCACAATATATAGAACACACTCCATATAAACATGTGCATATTTAGATGAAATTCGAATTTCATGCACATCTTAGCCATTTAGGATTTGATGGAGTATATCCTACATAATGGATCGAAAGAAAGCAAGCATGCTACAATCATAAACAAATTACATATAAGCATGCACCAAAACTTTAAAAGATCCAAGAAAGATATACTTTGGACAAAACACCAAAAGAATTAAATAAGGCATAGAGGTGTCACAAAACAAATTTGTTGTCCAAATTATATCTAAGAAGCAAATCACAAAAGATTTGTTCAACAAAGTTCAACAAGTGAACTAAGAAGAAACCATTGAGCATAGAGGATGAAATAAAGCAAACATGCTCAAAGATTTATCTCATTCAAGCTAATAGAATATGTAAGAAGGAATGAGATAGCAAACTCCCCAAAAGAGCAAGGTTCGAACAAATAAACCAAACCCTCTACACCTTTCACAATGGCACAATGTACCATAAAGAAAAGGTTTGTCTTCCAAAACAAACACTTGATATGAATCAAGATAATTTATCAAAAGATTTTTCAAAGGGACAAGGAAGACATATGGGAACAATAAAGATTTCTTGGAAATAAAATAAGGAAGTAAGAAACAATCCAAGGTGAAGATGATCCAAAAATTCAACCACATACAAGGTTATCAATTGTCAAAGACAATGAGTATATTGGAAATAATTTCCGGTGGAGTATTGACAATGTTAGTAAGGATCAACTTCACAATAAAAGGCATAGGATAAGTATATAGAATTAAGCACTATGCACGGATGAAGATTCTTGATAGCTTCAACTAGTCACACAATCACGCACGGCAATGATTAGAATAACTTGAAGCAAACGGTGTCCCAAATAAGATATAGAGATATGTATGTGAGGAAAAACCGTACCAAGAATTTCATACTCAAACAAGAGCCCACAAGATGAGCAATAAATTATTTTTATTAGGAATGGAGCTTGTTTGAGCAAACATGCCACCTAGGAACAAGATAATTAAGAGCATCAACTCTAAGTGGCATAACCTCACATGTTCACATTTTCTAGGCTTGTGATATGTACAAAACATATTACTCCCCCATAATGTGATAAAACATTTCTTCTACATAAGAGGCAACTAAAATTCAACTAGAGATGATTAATGGATATTTAGAATTTGAATTTCTCATGAGTATGACACACCACATAGTGACTAGATAATCTTGCAATATCAATACTAAGTGGTGGTACCCATATACCCACATTTTATAGAAGGAGAGATGCACAAAACATATCACTCCCCCAAAATGGGATGTGCCATTAATCACTCAAAGAGAGCCAAATAAGATATCATCAAGATGCATTAGGCTCCAAGACAATACACACGTATATGATGAGTCAAACAAACATACTTGAATACACAAGATAGGTAAGTAAGGCACAACACATACACACAAATATTTGGTACAAAACCAAACATGCAAAGGGGCAAGTAACTTACAATAAATATGATGAGTTGAAGTATAAGTTACCGCAAAGAGGAACATTGGATATAAGATATAGATGATAATCCATACGACTTGGCTTGGTCAAAATATAATATATGAAGGTCCCTTAATTCTTCATGAAGTAGCCAAGTCTCCAATGACCTCCACATACACCTATTGATCAAATTTGAGCTTGCTGGTCCCCAACCAAGTTGGGTCCTAAGAGGTTAGTCACAATAGGCTTGGCAACCCAAATGGTTCTTTTCTTGAAACCACTTTGAGTTCCAACAAACTTGGCAAACACATTGCCATTCTTATCCTTCCCTAGAGAATAATCATCATCAACAATTATAGGGTTAGATAAGGTACCACCTAAGCAAGAAGAAGCAAAGTGCCCCTTCTCACGGCATAAGTAGCAAGTGTTCCCCTTTCTCTTCTTTATTGATTTATTCTCTTGGGGAACAATATCTTGATTCTTCTTGGGAAGTGGCCTTTCTTCAACTTGAGGTCGAGCATGAGCTTGACCTTGACCTTGTGGCCGTTTCCCTTGTTATTTCTCACTCAAGTGCTTCTTCTTCTTCAATGGGCATGATCTAACATGATGCCCTTCAACCTTGCACTTGAAGCAAACCAACTTGGCCGGATCCTTGACTTTGTCTTGGCCCTTCTTCTTGTTGCTCTTGCTCTTGGACTTGTTCTTGTTATTGGAGTTGAATCCAAGTCCACTCTTGTCATTGGGGGATTGTTGCATACTCAACATCTTGTCAAGTGCGGATTTCCCTTCATGACGCTTTTCCAAGTCTTTCTTCAAAGAAAGAACTTGAGCCTCGAGCTCTTTTATTTCCTCTACATGGTTAGTAGAAATACAAGTACTAGAGGAAGTAGAAGCTTCATTGTTAGAGCAACAAGGCAAAGTGAGTAATCCAACACAAGGTGTATCACTAGTTTGACTAGATGGATTACAAGGACTAGCACATGGCAATATAACATTTCTAGTAGAGATTGTGCTAACATCCATATGAGGCTCACAAGATGTTACCTTAGTGATACTTGCCTCATGAGCTAACTTTAGCCCATCATAGGAAATTAGAAGTTCATCATGAGAGCTTGAGAGCTTTTTATGACTTTCTTCCAATTCCCTATAATTGCTAGTTAGCAACTCAAGTTGAGCCCTTAGCTCAACATTCTCCTTTAAGGTCGATGCTTCACAAGAATTAGAGTTAGTAGCACAAGCATCAACAATAGTTTTCTCATTTTCATGCATATAGGATTCAATTTTTTGTGTAAGCATGAAATTAGCATGCTTCTCATCTTTTAGCTCATGCTTGAGGAGAGTGAATCTCATTTCCTCATTTTCAACATGGGACTCCAACTTCACTATGGTTTCCTTATATTTATTCAAGATATCCATAGAGTGTTCGAGATTAGCACGAGCCTTTTTATTACCATGAAGAGAAGCATATATCGTTGCCATATTATGCACCAAGGTATTATATTCTTCATCATTATCATCATCATCACTCTCATCATTAGAGGAAGTGTTAGGAGTCAAAGTAGGAGATACCTTTGATCCATTTGCCATAAGGCACATGTGCATACCGGAGAATGAAGATGAAGATATTCTTGAATCCTCATTTGAAAACGTGTCTTGATCCATAGAGTGTTCGGTTTCCTCTACAATGTTAGTCAACAAGCAACTAGAGGAAATAGAAACATTTTGATTATGGGAGCAAGACAAGGCAAGCATATCCTCATGAGATCTATGTAAGCAATTTACACATGATATGCAAGGACTATCAACACAAGCATGTATATTATTTTCAATGCAAGATGTGTTTAAGTCCAAAGAGGAACCATTGCAATGAGATAGAGATGAAGAGTCATCACTAATGAGAACAATATCAACATTGCAATTTCCCTCACCACTCACCATATCATTACCTTGTGTCTTGCAACACGTTGGTGAAGTGGAAGAAGATGATATATCATCACGACCGGAGGTGGAAGCAACTTGGAGCTCTTCATGATGTGAAGGGGAAGAGAGCTCCTGAGTCACCACCGACCAATTTAGAAGTGGATCCACCAAACATTTCCTTAAGCTTGATCCACATCTCATGAGACGATTTTCTCTTTATATATATCAAGAACCTACGAAAATCGGGTCTCAAGGAGAATAAAAGCTCATTAGATACTTGAGCTTCAAGATGTAAGTTTTTCTCATCCTCTAAAGATAGATTTTGAGAATCCATCGGAGGAGAAAAACCAACATCTAGAAATTGCTCTATATGTGGACACAAGGTCCGAAGATTACAAAGCAAGCAATTTCGCCACAAAAGATAATTTGTGCCATTAAATACAATTGTGTCATTGTGCACTATACTAGCCGACATCTTTACTCTCAAGGCGGTGAAGCCTTAAACAAGGAGAGACCTTGCTCTGATACCAATTGAAAGATCGAGATGTCGCCTAGAGGGGGGGGGGTGAATAGGCAATTACAAACTCTTGCGGATTTGTCTTGTATGAATGCGGAATTAAACTATCGTTTAGTTTACAAGCACAAACCCTAAATATGCTAAGCTCAACTAAGTGTAACAATAGCAACTAGAGCTAAGCAAGATAGGCACAAGATATATGTAGCACAAGTGATAGCAAGATATATGTACTTCAAGCACGATGGCTATCACAAGGAAAGAGAGCTCGGGTATAGAAATAACCGAGGCACGCGGAGACGAGGATGTATTCCCGTGTTCCCTTGCTTTGCAACAAGGTACGTCACGTTTGGAGGAGTGGAGGTCCCACGAAGGATTCCCCGCGCCACGAAGGCTCACCCTATTCTCCGAACCACACCCACGAAGGATAATGGCCCCTTCCTTATGGTTAGCTTTTCCTCCGCTCCGGAGATGGCAAGCTCCACAACCACTTCACAAGCTCCACGAAGGAGAAGCCCGGGCCTCTTCACAATCTTCTTGAAGAGATCACCGGAGCACCAATCACCAAGCCAACTAGGAGGTCACCCTCCAAGAGTAACAAGCTCACGGTCTCTCACTCGAACAAATCGTGGTGGAGAGCTCAACACTATGCAATGATGCAAAGCAAGAACACCGGAGGTGTTCAAGTCCTTCACACTCAAATTCCACCAAAGCAACGAATGCTAGGATGAGATTGGAGAGGAAGAACAAAGGGGAAAGTCAACTAAAGACTCCAAGATCTAGATCCCAAGAGATTCCCTCACTTAGAGAAGAAATGGTTTGGTGGAAGTGTAGATCTAGATCTCCTCTCTCAAATCCTCAAATATGAGCAAGAATCATGGGGGGGAACAAGAGAGAGAGCAACTTCTTCAAATGCAACAATGGAGGTGAGAGAAAGGGGAAGAAGTCTTTGCTCAAGGTGGAAGAAGGGTCTATTTATAGCTAGGAGCAAATAAAACTGTTGGGGGGAAAAGACAAGAAAAACGGGCGTAAAAACTAGCCGTAAAAACGGCCCAGCCGGTCACCAGCGCCGGCAGACTGAGCAGCAGCCGGCCAGGCCAACAAGAGCCCGGTCGGACCGGCCCAAGAACCGGATGGGGCGAGTGGGCCTCGTGGAGGCGAAAAGCCCAGCCTGGCAGCAGCGCGCGGCGGATAGCGACAGCTGGGTGCTGGCCGCGCCGGGTGGGGCCGCGCGGGCGGAGCGGTTCCCGGAGGAGGCGGCAGCAGGCCGGGTGGAGGCGGCGCGAGGTGGGCTGCGCGGGGAAGGCGGCCCAGTAGGGAGGCGGCCGGTCAGGAACCCGGCCGGGCCGGGAGGGGCGCCGGGCAGGCCGGTCACGGACCGGGCCTGTGACCGGACTTGGGCCAAAAGGGGTCGAGGGCGGCACAGTATGCCGCCCGATCGGCGTCAGCGTCCGGGCCGGTTTCGGCCGGGCGGGCCGGCGCGTGGGCCGGTCAGGCCGGTCGGCCGGCCGGCAGCCCCCCCCTTTTTTCTTTTTCTTTTCTTTTTATTCTTTTCTCTTTTTCCCTTTTTCTTTAATAACAAATGCTCCCGAACTCCGATTCGAATGAAACCAATTTTGTTTGGAAGATAACAACGAATGCTATCTAATAGAAAGTGAAAAACCAAGAATCTGTAGGAGGGGATTTTATCATGAATATAAAAGGTAGAACCTTATATCATGAATAACCGGTAAAATCACCCAACCTCGAAAACGCAATAGAAGATGCATGTGAACTCCGTTTTCGATGAACTTGGGCTTGTTGTAAAGCTAGCAACAAGCTCAAGAACCTCACATAGAGAAACACCAAGAAGCAATAAGGATATGCAAAGTATGCAAAGGGTTGAGCTCCCTAAGACGATGTGATCAAGTTACCCAATCGAAAGCCCCTCTTAACAGTGCGGCTATCTATCCTATAATCCGGTCTCCCAACATCCACCTTGAGACCGGTAAAAGGAAAACCTAGCAAGGCCATACCTTTGCCTTGCGCATCCCGCTTGATCTTGATAATAACTCTTCAAGCTTCACTCAAGCCGGAATGCCACTTGACCAATGTTGCTTCGTGAAGACTCACAAATGCTCCCCCATACACTATGATGGGAAAGCCCCATTGATGCACATCTTCACATGTCCATTATCACCAAATGGACGGCAAGCTTCAAGCATGTGATCCACTTGAGATGCTCAACTTGAACTTGCACGACTCAACCTTGTATCTTGTCATACTCACTTAAGATAGAGCATGGCTAATATTGAGTTCCACATAAGAACTCCATCTTCATTTCTTCTTGTTGATCATATCACATATTTATCTTCACACCGATGATCATGATGCCAATACACAAGATATATCTTTATATTCATGGCATCCATATTTGAATCCAACACATGGAGTACAAGTAGAACCTATGGAATATTCCTTCATATAAACTCAATGAAAACATTAGTCCATAGGGGTTGTCATTAATTACCAAAACCACACATAGGGGCAATGTACCCTTACAAAAACCAACACGAGGTTGATCCCCGGAACATCCTGTCTAGGACTAGCAAACGACACCCTACGTGCCGCTGGATCCTCCAGCCCTTTGTAAGGCCTAACTATTGCAGATATTAAACTAATCCTTGATGAACAAGGAGCAACCGTAACGGATCGGATCTACTAAATAATGATCAAGCGGGGTGCCGCCCCTACACCTAAGATAGGTGTAAGGGCGGCTAGACATGCAAGGGTTGCACTACGATAGCATGTTATACGAAGACCTTATGCTAACCCTAACACATCTATGATAACTACGTTGCTCGCCATCAAAAAGGCTTCAGTACGAGCAACGCATGAACAACGTGGAGCTTGTGCTGCCTAGATCGCAAGATGCGATCTAGGCAGCATGTTGCTTATCGGTAGAAACCCTCGAGAAGAAGGAGTTGGCGATGCGCCGAGATTGATTTGGTTGGTTGAACGTTGGTTGTTGTTTATTTCATAAACCCTAGATACATATTTATAGTCCAGGGGACTTTCTAACGTGGGAATAATCCCAACCGGGCACGGGCCAAACTCTATCTAATCGACACGTATCCTACTATATTACAGATACAAGGGCAAACTAGCCCAAACTTTGTGTACAAGGCCGGTTCACATATTCTTCCATATATATATTCTTCAAGCCCATCTCCAATCGCGGCCCACCTCTGATCCGGTCAAATTCTGGTGATAACAGAAATTTACATGGAACAGCCTGATGGTTTTGTACTACAAGGTCAAGAAAGAAAGGTGTGTAAATTAAAGAAATCTTTGTATGGTCTTAAACAAGCACCCAAACAATGGCATGAGAAGTTCGAAAGAACTTTGACATCTGTGGGCTTTGTTGTCAATGAAGCCGACAAATGTGTGTATTACCGCCATGGTGGGGGTGAGGGAGTTGTCCTATGCTTGTATGTGGATGACATACTAATTTTTGGGACAAGTCTCAAAGTGATTCAGGAGGTAAAAACCTTCTTATCTCAGTGTTTCGAGATGAAAGATCTTGGAGAAGCTGATGTTATATTGAACATCAAGTTATTGAGAGATGGGAATAATGGGATTACACTTGTGCAATCTCATTATGTTGAGAAGGTGTTGAGCAGATTTGGCTATGCTGATTGCAAATCTTCTCTCACACCTTATGATCCTAGTGTCTTGCTTCGAAAGAATGAAAAGGCAACTAGAGATCAATTGAGATACTCTCAAATCATTGGTTCACTCATGTATTTAGCTTGCGCTACGAGACCTGATATCTCGTTTGCTCTATGCAAACTTAGCCGGTTTGTGGCCAACCCGGGAGATGATCATTGGCATGCTCTTGAGAGAGTGATGAGCTATCTAAAGGGAACCATGAGTTATGGAATTCATTATACCGGGTATCCAAGAGGACTTGAAGGGTATAGTGATTCAAATTGGATTTCTGATGCTAAAATGAAAGCCACAAGTGGATATGTTTTCACTCTTGGTGGTGGAGCTGTTTCCTGGAAGTCTTGCAAGCAGACCATCTTAACGAGGTCAACTATGGAAGCAGAACTCACAGCATTAGATACAGCTACTGTCGAAGCGGAATGGCTTCGTGAGCTCTTGATGGACTTGCCTATGGTTGAAAAACCAATACCGGCTATCCTCATGAACTGTGATAATCAAACTGTGATTATCAAAGTGAAAAGTTCTAAGGATAATATGAAAAGTTCCAAACATATCAAGAGGAGATTGAAGTCTGTCAGAAAACTGAAGAACTCCGGAGTGATAGCATTGGACTATGTCCAAAGTGCTAAAAATCTGGCAGATCCTTTCACAAAAGGACTATCAAGAAATATGATAGACCTTGCATCGATGGAGATGGGTTTGAGACCCACTTGAGTTGCCGAGGGGGTAACCCAACCTATGTGATCGGAAATTCCGTGAAGTAGGACCTGGGAAAACAAACCAGAGTAACTGAGTTGAGAGAAAATATAATACTCCCACTCCGCTGCAGATGCAATTATCTCATAGTTACTGTAAGGCAGGTTGACGATGTCTTAATGTGTTCTGAGCGGCTCTTAATGAGCGAAGACGCTGTCCTACAGGGCGATCTTTGAAGAACACACCTATATGAGTGACACTACTGGTCATAGTGTGGGAGATTTGGGTGAATCTCTAGTAAGCTCATGAAAGGCCGAGGAGTATGACTTATAAGCTCCACCCGAGGGGAAGGCTATGGCAGCCTAGTACCGTGCCGGCATTGAGCGAAACTTGCTGCACAAAGACTGACAATTCAAGGCATAGTCCATTGTTCAGTTGTAGTCAAGCGTAGCACCTTGCCTAGGTGGAAGTTCAACTTAACAGTCTCCACCGAAGTGCAGGTATATTAAACAGTGAACGGAACTAATGTGTCATCTGATGTGCATATGAGATCTGGTGGGGGATTGTTGAATGTAGATGGGCTGCAGCCCAGTAAGGCAGCCCATATAGTCTACAATTTCTGAAATCTCAAGGCCCATCACGTTGGCAGCTTGGGACAGCCTTGGGGGACAAAGTTTAGTCCCACATTGCTAGTTGGGAGAGAGTTGGAGTGGTATATAAGGGCTGCTGTTCTAGTCATTCCAAGTGAGTTAGAATAGAAAGAGCCCTCGCGCACTCCTCCTCCTCCGCCCGCCCCGCCTCGCCTCGCCTCGCCTCGCCTCGCCTCGTCACGCACGTCGCGTTTCGTGACTCGAGTTCGAGTTCGAGTTCGAGACACACTCAAGGAAGCCTAAACTTTTTGCTTGGTGCACCAACTGTGTTGGGTACGTGTCAACCTGCATGTGCATGTTCGCCGCGTGTCCCTGGCTTCCTACGCGTGTCAACGCGGTCGGGTCGGGTCGGCTTCCCAGGCTACACAAGGAGACAGATCAGATCTAGAGAAAAACACAGTTCTCAGAACTCTCTAGTTCCTCTCTCTCGTGAAGTTCCTTTTGCTGCGCTACTCTCCAGTCTTCCCCATCCCGGCGATTGCGTGCACAGCCGTCCGGGAGAGCAGGCCTCCGAAACTCCGTCCGTTGAGATCCTGCACCGGGAGACGGGCGATAAGGTTTTTGGGGAGCGTCTCGGCGCGATCGTCGCTATCTTGTTCGTCCTCTTCTTCGACGACCCGGCTGCTTCATCGACAGATCCGACTACACCATGGGCGACATCAACAATACTCATGGTGGTGGTGCTGCTGCTGGTGCGACCTTCCCGGTCGCGATGTACGTGCTTTTCCTCTCCTACCTTGCACTGCTACTTGTTCCATGTTCAGATCTGATGCATGTGCTTAGTCTGATGAGTATGGTTAAGTATGCTTGTGCATCTGTAATGTTGCTTTCGGTAATTAAACTCACACGGAAATTGCCTAATAATCTAACACAAACCTGGTGAAATATAAACCTGGGAACGCAAAGCCCACAAGTTTAACGGAACATAATGTAGTAACAAATGTGTGTCTTTCTTAAATAATCAGCGAAATATTTTAGAAGAATTGTGTAAAATTTGTTTGGGTGATATATACTAGAACAGTTCTTGAATGCAACGAGAGAATTGCTAAAAGACATTGCCAAATGTTCATTATTCAAACCATCAGCTAATCTCAGAAGAGCTCTAAGGGCATCTCCAACCGGGCGACCCAAACGGACGCGCTGGGCCGTCCGTTTTGGGCCGTTTGGATGGCCGAACGGACACCCGGACAGCGCCCCGCGTCCGCGTGTCCGTTTGGGTCGCACGCTGCGCCCAACGCGCGGACCCACCGCATATGTAATTAAAATAACAAAAATAAAAATAAAAAAGGAAAACAGCCAAAAAAAAAACATTAAACTAGTGGTTAATTAAACTTAGCCCTATTTTGGGCAATTTTTACACAAAAGAAAGCCCTATATGGGCTTTAAACTAAAAAAAAAAAAAGAAACCCTACACAGGGTATGCGAGCACGGTGGCCGCCGGAGTACTACCCCCAGTAGTACTCGTCATCGTCGGCGTCGATGACGACGACGCCCCCCGGCGGCGACGCGCTGTTCCGGCTCGACACGCCGGAGGGCACCGGGGACTCCGGCCAGGGCTCCCACTGCGCCCTTTCCCAGGCGGACTGCGGGTTCGGCGGGCTCGCCGGCCTGCGCAGCCGTGCCCTGCGCGCGCGGACTGCTGCCGGAGCTGCTCCTCCGCCGTGCGCGTGGCTGGCGCTCCTCCTCCGCCGGGCGCGCGGCCCGGCGCTCCTCCTCCCGGAGCGCCGCCCGACGCGTAGCCTCCTCTGACGGCGTGCCAGCTCCGGAAGGCCCACGCCTCCGCTCGGGCGTCCTCCCGGGCCTTCCTGGCCGCCTCCTCCAGCGCGGAGGTGCGCAGCGCCTCGGCGAGGTGCGGCCATTTGGCCAGCTCGTCGAGGTCCTGCTGCTCGCGGGACGCCGCGAGCGCCGCCTGCAGCTCCGGGTCGTTCTCCTCCTCCCGGGGCTGGGGCTGGGCGCGGGCTCGTTGATGTAGAGGCCGCCGGGCGGCGGCCAGCCCGCCTAGCAGGTGTGGCTGGCTGCGCGCGAGGCCGCGCCGTCGCGGATGTGAAGCATGTGCGCCGACGCGCATCGTGCTCCACCTCGAACCACAAGTCCCAGTTAGGACTTGCATCGCCGTACGCGGGGTCCTGCCGGAGGTCCGCCGGCAGCTGAGCGCGGCGCCTCCGGATCTCGGCGTAGCGGGCGCGGCCGGAGCCCGGGATGGGCGGCACCGGAACCCGATCTGGGCTCAGGTGCCAGCTGTGGGAGAGGTGCACGTCCCCCCACGGCATTGGGACGCCGGCGTCCCAGAACATCTGCGCCACCGCTACGGTGACGTAGATCCGGTCGCGTCTGGGAGGCGCCGGCGGCCCCATTGCGAACGCCGGCGGTGCGACTTGCCGGCTGCTGCCGGCCTCGTGGTCGTTGGCGGACGGCTCGAACTCGCGCTTCGGGGCCATGGCGGCGCGGAAGCTTCGAGCTCGCGCGTGCGGCCGGAGTGGAAAGTGGGGACTGGATAGGGACAGTCCCCTTCCCCAGTCCACATTTAATAGGACTGGGGCACCGACAGGTGGGCCAGCCAGGCGGACAGGGCGGACACGCGAGGACGCCGCGTGCCATCCGCGGCCACGCAAACCCGGCCCAGATTTGGGCCGGGTTTGCATCGTTCCGGACGCCGTGGCCGTCCGCTTTTGCGGTGCGTCCCCGCGTTGGGCCGGGTTTTTGTCCGTTTCGACCCATCCGGACGCGCGGGCGCGGGATGGGTCGCCCGGTTGGAGATGCCCTAAGCTCCCAGGGTTCCGGCGGCCTGTGGTTGATCCACGACTTGAGACCCACAGTCAGCGAGCCAATAATAACCGACTTTGAGGAGAAGAAAAACTTGCACGACCCACCTGGAACGCTCGAAACCGCCTCCACCTGCAGTCTTCACCCGTCCTCATCCCTCCTCTCCCCCACAGTCCCTCCGGACCGGCGGCCACACGCTGCTCCTCTCCCCCGTCCCCTCCGCCCCCAATCCCCTCCCACACGTGCGACCTGACCTCCTAGTCGTCGGCGAGCTCGGCATCGCCGCCATGGAGGTCGGGGGCGCCGCGTCCTGCCTCCTTTGAAGCACCGAGCGGTCCAGCAATTAGCTGTTGCCGACATCCGCCCGGACTCCAGGTCACAACAACCGGAGGTATGGTCTCCTCTAGACCTCTACCTTCTCTCCTTTCCCATCTTTTTTTTGTACTAGTACAAATGCCCGTGCGTTGCTACGGGTACTCAAATTATATTTCTCAATACACATATATAATTCAAATATCATATATGAAATTTTGAAAATAGATTTATAGGTGGGTACATAGAGTAGCAAAGTGTAGACAATAAAAAAAGGACCGAATGTTGGTTGAACTGTATCATAGAAGAACTTAATACATAGTCACAACAATGCCCGTACTTACAATTTTCATGTTTTTGGTGTTGAGTTTATTTAATTATATTTTTGTATTGCAGAATATCACTGTCAGAGTACAACGAAGGGGATATACTGTGCATTTTTGCAAGCTGCATAAATAAGGGAGGCACTGTGTTGCCTGTTCCTTGTTGTTCATTTGATATTTTGTGTAAACAAATTGTTATCCTAAAACTAAATTTAGTCACAGTTTAATGCAGTTTGAGCTTCAGAAAAATATGTTGTTTTTATCTAAGGATGAGCATGGTGAAGCATTGCGGGTTTTTTGATTTGGCATACGTCAAATACCTCATTTGCTATGGAGGTTTGGTTTTCCTATGCAAGGATAACCATTTGACATTTTGTTTTACTGTTGAAGTGGGTTTGAAATTTCTGCATGGGGTAAGAGCAAACGCTCAAAATTTCGGCGTGCTAAACCTCTCTTCCGCCGCGCTGTAAATGGTTGGCACGCGTTTGGCCGAACTTTGCTCCGCCGGATGCACCAAAATGCAGCGCGGGTGGTAAAATTGGCCCTCCGGCGGATGCGGCAAAATACAGCGCGCGCGGCCACGCGACCGGCTAGTTTGATTGTATATCGTTCAAAATGAATCAAATTAAGTACGAAAATTTAACTGAAAATTACAAAATATATTAGAAGTTCGACAAACACCCACATTTTATTTCAATTAAACTAAACTAATCTACTCCGAGTCCTCCCAGTCGTGGTCTGACGATCCGCTAGTTGGAGTCGTGTCGGAGACCGGAGTGGTCGTCCACTCGAAGGAGGAGGAGGAGGTGGGCATGTTCGTGGACGGTCCGGCACCTCTCTTCTTCTCCTCCGCCCTCCTCGCCATCCGCGCCGCCTTCTCCGCCCTCTCGGCCTTCCTCGCCGCCGACTCAGCGCGGCGCTTCTCGCGGTCGGCCTTCTTCTTTGTCCCGCTTTCGCCTTCTCCTCTTTCTTCTGAGCGTAGAAAGCTTCTATGGCGGTGACGTCCTCCGGGAACGCACGCGCCCACTCGAGGCGGAGGCGCTCGTCCTGCTTTGCGACGTGCAGGCGCTGCTCGAGCTCGCGAGCGCGCCGCCGCTGCTCGGTCGTGACGGCCGGCGATGGCGGCGCGAGCATCTCCGCCTGCTCGCGCGTCCAAATGTCGTTGAAGTTCATTTGCTGGCGCGGGCGGCCGAGGCGCCAGGCGACGGCGTCGTAGGCCCGCGCCGCCTCGTGCGCGTGGTCGAACGTTCCGAGGCGGATACGCTCCTCGCTGGAGCGATCTCCGCGTCGAAGCGGCCGCTCGGCCGCGCGCGGACGCCGCGGTAGCCGGAGGCGGAGCGCCGGCGCGGAGGCATCTTGCCGGAGTCGGAGGCGGAGCGTCGGCGCGGGAGGCATAGCGGTGGAGAGAGGGAGAGGGAGAGACGGAGGCGCGGACACACGGAATGTTTAGAAGTAGTATAACAGAAGATATGAAAGTAATCTTTTTTTTAGGAAGGAAGGTAATCTTCTGAAAAAAAAAGAAACGAACCGAGCCAGCCTAGCTCGGCACCTTCCGCCCACGAGCCCATATACCAAACTAACGTCGTCCCAGTCTCTCCCACTCCCGACCTATGCTAAAAAAACTGTATATATATACAAATAAAAATACATAGATCTCATGTTAATCAACATGAGTTTCCCCTAAAATACCATTGGAAGTTCTAATGTAAGTATAAATGAAAACACATGAGTTTTTCATAAATACCACTATATATAGCACTATAAAACCACTGTAAATACATGATTTTTCCCTTAAAAAAAATACACTGTAAATACATGATTTTTTCCGTAAATCTCAGTAAATCCACTATAGATTATGAGTTTTTTTTTTTGTAAAATACCACTATAAATACATCCGTTTTTTTTTTGTAAATCGCATGTAAATCCAGTGTAAATACATTAAAGTTTAGGGGAGTAAGGACTAATTCCAGTCTTCATTTTGATATGTTTTTGCAGGTACAGTATATGTTTTTGTTTTCTCATGGGAGAAGTAGTTCACGTTCATCTAAAAAAAAAGTAGTTCGCGTTCAATAGAAAATACTTTGTAAATTCGCATGGAAGTGGTGCCTCCTCCGCTTTGTAAAATAAAAACAACCCTAAAAAAAATCTGTCACACGGAAGTGGTGCCTCCTCCGCTTTGTAACATGAAATGCTTTGTAAAAAAAAAAAACCACTCTCTCTCTCCCACTCCCAGTCTCTCCCTCTCCCACTCAATTCCCCATTCCCCCACCGCGTTTCCACCAACCACCAGGGACGGCGAGGGCAAGCTCCGGAGTGGGTGACCACGGCCAGGTGCCAGACGAGCTCCGCGACGGGGCGTCGCGGGCAAGCTCCTCGAGGGGCTGCGAGGGCGAGCTCGGCCATGGCACGGAGCGGGCGAGCCAGCTAGGGGCGGCGCGGGAGAGATCCTCCAGGGGCGGCACGGGCGAGGTATGCCATAGCCGGCGCGGGCGACCACGGCGAGATGCTGGCGCCGACGAGCTCCGCGATGGGGCGGCGCGGGCGAGCTCCTCGAGGGGCGGCGAAGGCGAGCTCGGCCATGGCGCGGCTGGGCAAGCTCTAGCCAGGGGCGGCCGCGGGCGTGAGCAAGTACGAACAGTTCCCTCCGGCGAAATTTCCCATCCAGCCATGGTGTATGCGCGTGCATTGTGTTCAGGTCCGTGGGTCTGAGTATGATTGATTCCATGGCTTCAAAGATCTAGTAGAAGATTGCTTTCCTGTTAATCATGTGATTGCTTGCTTTCCTATTGATCTGTGCAACTTAGTATCAAATTTTGTTCCTGCGTGGTTAATTATAGTATTGTGGTATGTGATGATGAACTTCAATTTCATGTCTTACCTGTCACTGGTCGTCAGCAGTTGCATGCTTGCTTATTCATGTAACCAACTAAGCAGTCTGATATTTCCTTTTACCATCAAGTGTTGTAATACGTCCACTATCCTAAGATATTGTAAAGCTAAATTTCACTTTCAAAGCATCTTATAATAGTGAACAGAGGCATATTTTCGGATGAGAGACGACAAAAAATGGTGGTGCTTATAATAGTGAACAGTAGCTAAATTGCACGGAGTAGCTATATGTCTGCAATTGCACGAGCAATATTATTGCTTTACATAATTTAACTGTCCAGTAATATATGGGATTTTGTTGAAATCTGTTCACTATTATAAGACAGTATTTCCTTTTACCATCAAGTGTTGTAATATGTCCACTATCCTAAGATATTTTGTAAAGCTAAATTTCACTTTCAAAGCACTATAAATTTTGGATGACTTCTTATTTTGCAGGTTTTATGGATTGGGAAGTGTCTGAAGGTTTAGTTATTGAATCCATTAACAGTTTTGCTTCATAGCTCTGCAGCCTCTTCATTGGTAAAGCACAATCGCTTGTTAGTACAGTTTGGAATTTTGGATTGTGTCTTTTCATATTTTGACATGCTTCTAGTGCTCTGATTATTCATTGCTACCTTCTCAGTACACTTAAGACAATTATATCTTCTGAACATTGTTTGGTTAGTTTTTTCACAAGCGGTCATGCTAAGTGCTCTGAATATCTGTTGATGTGCTCGTTTGACAATTTATTTTAGTTCTTATGTGTTTGTTTTACTTGATTGGGTTGGGGTGTTCAGGAAACTTGAGGGTTTCAACTTGTGTTTATTTTAGTTGATGATATCCTGCCGTATATGCATTGTTGGTTTCCACAAATAGGCCAAGAAACTCGAATTTTGTGTTGGATTAGTGGGTATTAACGATCCTCAAAAAAATTGTTGTTCAACTCATAAGCAATTAAGCATTAAAATTTTGTGAATTAATTGGTAATTTAATTTTCTAAGATGTGCCTTTTCTCTATATGTTTGATAGACTCGAATTTAGGATCACTGGACGAGAGTTCAGTATAGTTAATGAAGAAATTTCAGTGGTGGAATTTAGCACCAGTAGATGAAGAATTTCAGTACACTTCATGAAGAAATTCCAGTGGCGTAAACAGCTAGGAACTCATTCGGGTGGTTTATTTTTTACTTGTTGCACAAACTGTGCTCTTTTTCAACGAGCTAACATGGCATCCGTTCACGCATCTGTTCTCATGAAACTATTTGTCTAGCTCTGAAATCCATGAAACAGATACATTTCGCGTCTCCAACCGTGTCCTCTGTACCTCTGGCAGCCTAGAAACCAGTGGTAATCTATTTGGAATTGCCCCTTCAGCACCTCCTGTTGGCAAGCTGTCGGTGTTCAGCTAGACATCAGCAATCACATGATCAGCATGGCCTAAATCGCCTTAAGCAAAAGCCTTTCTTCATGGGACATTTGGAGAAAAAAAAGGAACGCCAAGGTTTCTCATTTGCCCTTTCATTTGGAATGATAGAGGGTCTTGTGTATCCTTGACAGATTTGGTTTGACTCCCTTGGTTAGACATCTTCCCTATAACATTTCTTATATGCTATAACATTTCTTATATTTCATATAGTGCCCAATTTTTAGTTTCATTTAACACACTTCGGGGCATTACCACATAGGGTTTAATATCATTATTTGTCTTGTTGTATTCATGGGAATAGAGGGCATTATCCTAAAAACCGGATGTTCCTTTGATGTCCAGAGCTATGGTGTTTGGAACTTCCTAAAAGCCTCGAGAAAAAGAAACTAAGATAGAAATGAGCTACTGAAACAACAGGCTTTCAATACATGCTCAAGAAAGGATTATAATCATGTAGTTGCACTGCACTATTTCTGCTAAAAGGGGCTTAGTAGTTGCACTGCACTATTTCTGCTAAAAACGCTAAATTTTCTGAATAGGCATAGTGTGTCTCTCTTCGATAAATTCTTCTTGTAATAAATTGACTTCCATTTAGAGTATTTTTCTGAAATTTATCATTACTCCAGTAGTGGTAGGTAGCCTGATGCCATGCTATTCTAATATAACTTGTTCCGGAGATAATGCTGATGTTGCCTTGGTGTGGACATTGCAGAAATAACATAGGTGTTGGTGGAAGGCACTTCAGTTGTAGGAGGCGGGGTTGCACTCTAAGTCATACAAAATGGCTAGTAATAAAGTTCAAAAAGGTCGACGCCTCTGCTTAGATGCTAGAGGGGCCTATACTGGTGAGTTTCCATATTTTAGCTTTATTTTAATGTTGCTTGCCTTCCTTCACTGTTGAGCCCCACGATGAACATTGGATATTTAAACCTGATTTGATAGTTTAGTTTGGCCGTGGGGATCCAACTGTATACCCGGATGTTTGGTACCATAATGGACTTTGTTACTGAGATATAAGATGAGAGATTCAACATAAACATGATTTTTTTCAAGTTTTCGGTTGCAAACCAAATGGAGCCGGAGAGCCTCACACTATTTTTAGCCTGGTAGAAATGACAAATAAAAATCACACATGCTTTATATTTATCATCAGCGACACCAAAACTGTTGAGCACCGTGCACTGAATGTAAGACTGGACAAGAACTTCGTGAACATGACATTTTATTCATTTTCGGACAATTCATATGTCAACACTTCCCAAATAAATCACACTGATGACACTGATATACAGAGTCAAGCTCACATCGACATCATTATTCTTTAGTGCTTACAAATAGTCTGAACCTGACCAAAGCCTGCAAATATAATTGAATAATTTTGGACCTACTAAAGTAGCTATACAGATACAATACGAAAGGTGCAAGAAAAACATGGAAGCATCCGAAGCAAGACAGTCTAATTATTACTGACAAAAGAAAACCAATCCAAGTTGCTATAAAATAGTTGGCTGCACACCAAATGGAATTGATAACACACAGTGCCAACTTCTGAACATAGCAGGAGTCACTCACAATATTTTTAGCTTCACAAAAATGACAAATAACAATCACACATGCTTTATGTTTATCACCAGCGACACTAAAACTGTTTAGCACCATGCACTATAAATGTTAAAAATGGAAAAAGACTTCTTGAACATGTCCTTTGTTGTGCATAAAATACAAAAAACAGTGTATAGTCACCGATGAATAGCAAATTGTCCCATGCTTTTATTATAGAGTGGGGATATTGTAAGAAGGCGTTTATATCCAGCATCGACATCCGTCCTCTTTCATGCAAATTGTCCCATGATTTATTACAGAGTGGGGATATTGTAAGGCGTTTATATCCAGCATCGACATCCGTCCTCTTTCATGCTTATATTATATATAGTTTGGTCTGAACAAAACCTGCAAATGAACAAAACTATGGTTAGCATCAAAAGTAGTTATCTAGATAGAACAACATAGATGCAAATAAACTATGGGATTTGGACTCTAAGATGATCACCACAATGGAGCTGATTACTATATATATAAGTACAAGTGCGAAGTATCTGACCTACGATGTAAAGATCTCCTTCCAGATGATGTTCTTCGTGTAGGTATTGACAGGACGCCGCTTCTTTTTGCTTTGAGTAGAGTTTTTTTTCCTTGTTATGAGCATCTGGGATGACAAGAATCTTGACGTTCTTTCTAGCAGTAGATCTAGATAGCGCGACATATAACTTCCCGTGAGAGAACACCGACTCGGGCAAGTAAATATCGACATTAGGTATAGTTTGCCCCTGTGCCTTATTAACCGTCATGGCGAAGCTGAGCCTAACATGAAACTGTTTCCTCTTGAAGTGAAAAGGGAACATCTCATCATCAGAGGGGCAAAGTGGGATCCTTGGCATGAATCGCCCCTCCATGATGAGCAAGAAGTGGGCATGTGGAAGCCCCCTCTTTTGGAACTCAACCACGTACACATGTGCTTTCACCTTGCCAAGGATGCCCTTCTGAAGCAACTTGTCCTTGAGTTCCTCTAGTTTCACCCTAAAGACACGGACAACAAGGTCTGGGTGATCTTGAGGTGTCTGCCCAGGGTAGAGCTCGCGGTTGATCTCATCCCAGTTAGGATTGCATGTCATCGTGAGAAAAATGTCCGGCTTGCCATACTTGCGCACCAAGGCCATCGCATCCATGTAGTGATGCCTCTTGTCACCTTTGAAGTTTGAGCACATAGTTCCTAGATCATGAAGGATAAGAGAGCAATGCATATATTCAGAAAGGGCCTTCCTGTTTTATAACATAGGTGAATCCTTTCTTTCATATAGATTCCCATTTTTTTACTTAGACATTACATAAGTGTGCAACGACTGATTATATAGATACATAGACATGATAACATAATGTAATGGAGAGTCCATGTACAGAAATGAAACGCAATTCTGAATTCTAAAATAGAGTTGAACTATGTTTATGTAGAACCGCATTCAATTGTATTTTTTCCTCGCTTGGTTTGATCTCGTACTCTCTTGTATGCTACATGCAAAGTGATGTTCATAAGGTACACATCATTTAAGGCGATGTTCACTACAGTCTTCTGTATATGATTTATCACAGATGCTTCAATCGAATTTTCACTATTAGGGGCACGTCATATTATTTTCGATATTAAATGTAGCTCGACTTTTTTTTATGGATAGGATGGAGCGATGTACGAGAATTCTTATTTTAACTGTTCCAGCATGTATTTTTCTACTTAATGTAATTAGCTAACTAACTATACATCTGTTTTCTGTCACGGAATAAATACTATTTAACTCTGGCTCGCATCGGTGCACAGACATAGGTATTTCATTAGTTCAATTCACCTACATGCTACACTATCTATATGGCAGTGGCAACTAACATGGAATATCCTGCGATGAGAACCATGAAACCTCTTATATTAGTGAACTATTAAAACATTATGATCTGACAGTGGTATTTGTTCAAATCATGATTAGTGCAGATTCTCGCATGATGGGAAGTTGTTCAAACAAAATGCATACATCCGGTGATCCGCATGAGAGTCAAATACATACAATTTGATACCTTTTTCTGGTAATCCGCTGTTTCCTGGTGGGGAATTCTTCAAACAAAGTGCACCTCTAAGTTTCCCTGTTGATCCGCATGATAAAATCAGGAAAGGTATGAAACAGCAAGTTTCATCAACAATTTGAAAACTGCATACAACCTAGAGGTATGGTTATGTACCTTTACTCTCCTTGGCGATCTGACGATTTCTCTAGCATAACAATAGTTCAAGGTTCTTTATATTCAGCACGAGAAAGCACGGCTGTGCGATTAGGATTATATTCCGATTTTGTTGATCCGCAATGATGGAGTTTCCTTCAAAATGTGAGAGATCCCTGAAATGGCTGGATGGTTTCCTTTGAAATCTGTAATTTCCTTTCCTGTAGCCATGAATTTCCTTTCCTGTGCGATTAGGATTATACCGATTTTGTTTCCTTACAATGATGCGTTGGACTTTCTTGAAATCTGATTAGGATTATATTACGATTTCCTTTCCTGTAACTATTCCTTTAATTTCCTTTCTTGTAACCATTCCTTTAATTTCCTTTCCTGGGCGGGTGATTGTTTCATGCGATCATAATGAAATCAGCGCCCAGCCATGCACTTTCCTAGAATGCGATTGAGGCAAGGTGGTAGCGGGATTTGTGGAGATGCAGTTTTAACCTCTACCGTAATTTTGGGGACAGGGGCATCGAGCTGGGATGGTTTGGAAAGCTAGCGATACAAGTGCATGTTCGTTGGCATCGAGCTGGGATGGTTTGGCAAGCCAGCGATACAGGTGCATGTTCGTTGGGCCTGGCCCATGTGGGGACGACGGAGACGACGAAAGGAACGGGGACGACCAAACGTATTGGCAGAATACGGAAACAGTTTAGACTTTTTAAGTAGTAGAGATGTAACCATTCCTTTAATTTCCTTTCCTGGGCGGGTGATTGTTTCATGCGATCATAATGAAATCAGCGCCCAGCCATGCACTTTCCTAGAATGCGATTGAGGCAAGGTGGTAGCGGGATTTGTGGAGATGCAGTTTTAACCTCTACCGTAATTTTGGGGACAGGGGCATCGAGCTGGGATGGTTTGGAAAGCTAGCGATACAAGTGCATGTTCGTTGGCATCGAGCTGGGATGGTTTGGCAAGCCAGCGATACAGGTGCATGTTCGTTGGGCCTGGCCCATGTGGGGACGACGGAGACGACGAAAGGAACGGGGACGACCAAACGTATTGGCAGAATACGGAAACAGTTTAGACTTTTTAAGTAGTAGAGATTGAAATCTGATTAGGATTATATTACGATTTCCTTTCCTGTAACTATTCCTTTAATTTCCTTTCTTGTAACCATTCCTTTATTTTCCTTTCCTGGGCGGGTGATTGTTTCATGCGATCATAATGAAATCAGCGCCCAGCCATGCACTTTCCTAGAATGCGATTGAGGCAAGGTGGTAGCGGGATTTGTGGAGATGCAGTTTTAACCTCTACCGTAATTTTGGGGACAGGGGCATCGAGCTGGGATGGTTTGGAAAGCTAGCGATACAAGTGCATGTTCGTTGGCATCGAGCTGGGATGGTTTGGCAAGCCAGCGATACAGGTGCATGTTCGTTGGGCCTGGCCCATGTGGGGACGACGGAGACGACGAAAGGAACGGGGACGACCAAACGTATTGGCAGAATACGGAAACAGTTTAGACTTTTTAAGTAGTAGAGATTACTATAGGCAGAACGGATATTGGTTGGATATATGGATTAATATTTTATTTTTGGATGGATTGTGCGTTAGTTCATATTTGTGCCAAATAAACATCACATGAATAATTAATTTGGTCTAACTTGATTTGAAGTATACCTTTCCAGTAGTTTCACCAAACCTAGAACTTATGCATCCATTAGATCTGACATTGGATAATTTGAATCTACTACACTGTAATCATAGCTCATTTATATGTATTAACCCATGGCCCAGAAAGTGCTAAAAGGCTGAAGTACTTTATCTGTTGTAGTAAAAGAATTTAAGTTTTCATTTGTAAATGCAGAGAATATGTCTGAAGTGGAGGGCGATGCACTTCTAACACAAGTATCTGACCATGTTTAAGAAGCTTGTGATTCTAACCAAGTATCTGACCACGTTTAAGAAGCTCGTGACAATATATGATGTATGCCTAGGCCTAACTTCAGTTGGGACTCACCTCAGCATCGCAACAGCACAATTGTTGCACTTCCTCATGTTCCTTGGCTCTCATTCCACATGGCAGAGAACTTCTGGCTGCTTCTAGCTGCTTTAAACAAAGTCTGGTTATCCCAGAAGGTCAGCTTCATGGACGAGGCTACAGCCATAGTTGCAGCATCAAAAGCTATACACGATACCGAGAAAGCATTAGGTGCGAGTCCTAGGAAAATAGGAGTTGAAGTTAGGGAGTCAAGGCAGTTGACGGAGTGACGAAAGGAGTAGGTTGTTAATGGGCAAGTTTCAAGCCCCAGCGGAGGGAAATCACAACCTGACATCCTTCTGCTTGTGCGACGCATGTATATGCTGTGACAGAAGACTAGATTTAAGCTGAAGGCTGAAGCCCAACAGCGCGGTAACAAGAGCCCATGCGCCTGGTGTAGGTCCAGTGGGGGAGGATGGCATTGAGGAGGAAGAGGATGAGGAAGAAGAGGAATACAACGATTACGAGAACAAGTACAGTGATGACGAGGAAGAAGAGAAGAACAAGGGAAAAGGCAAGGTTGCAAATGGAGTAGTGCATAAAAAGTCGATACAACACATTGTTGTTCAGGTAACATAGATGCTTAACATCAATGTTTGCCCTCTGTGCACCATGAAACTGACAAAAAAAATCTGTAATAGCTGATTACCATTTTAGTTTATTATTATTCTCACATGGGTGGAACCAATAATTGAGAATTGGAACCAAATCGGAAGGATTTTTACCATGTATTCACAACAGGGTTTGAACCAAAGATAACTTGCAAAGTTTCAGATGTCTACTCCCAATCGTGCATAATATATTCGAAAATACCATTTGGTTGTCATTAGGATTTGTACGGCATTTGGTTTCTGACTTTTTTTTCTTTATTGATTCTTGGTTCATTGACTTATCCAAATAGCACAACAATCTACTTAGGATGACTTAGACTGAGCATTTTATAATTTGTTGTAATAGCAATGCCAAACATATTATCAAAAAAACAATGCCAAATGTAGCCTTGTTTACTTGGTTAACAGTGTAATCATTGATATTTCTTCCCTTGCTCAAAAATCATTAAGTTACAATGACCAATGTTTATTTTTTATTAGAATATTTACAATAAACAATTGTGAGATACAGAAATGGATTAGTAGAGTACTAATCCAGCATTACCGAGATGCATAATTACAATACCTGATTGTAAGATACAAAGGTGGTGGACCAGTAGCATATGACAGCATTATTGAGATGCAAAACCATAGCCCAACCGTGAGATACAAAGGTGGATCACAATATTGCTTGCTCTGCTAAAGTATGAACTCTATACATGAAAGTAGTAATTAGGAGAGCAAGAACAAAGTTTCTAGGGTTTTATGATATCCATTTTGGCATTTGTGTCGCTTTGCTGGGTATAACTGAATTAGTGCATCCTTCCTCTTTTTTATAAATTTATTTCTTCAGATTGACATGGTTTATTTTCATATCTGATTTGATGCATGCAAGAACTATGCCTATGGCTTTTGCAGGAAGGACCTAAAGTAGCTGCAGTTGAATCCTAGGTTGTTTGTCATGGCAAACAACTGCAAAATCATGAGTCACTCTATATACATGTGCAAGTTTGATCCCAGCCGGTGGAGAGGTTTGGTGTATTCAGCGATGTGCCATTGGAAAAGCTTCAGACCGGCTCTACTGGAGGTTTTAATGCTATGCGCAGATGTGGAATTTTTGACTTTCTAAATTTGTACATGTTTACTTAGGTTTGCTTGGACATTGTCTCTTCTTTAATTGTGATCTTTCAATGGCCATTCACCACTAAATTGTGTAACTGCAGTATATAATTAAGTTGGAAATTGACCAATTGACACAAACCCCGTTAAAGTTTATTTCAGTACTATACCTTCATTTTGAGTTTCTCAGTATGGTCGAGTAAGAGCTTCCATTTTGTGCAGTGTATGTCTTGATTGCATAGATCTGTAATTTGTGTTTCGATATATTGCCAACTAATGATCGTTTGCTTCCGATTTGACATAATCAGATTCCTCTTAAAAGATGATAACAAGCTAGAGAAACATGCATTCTGTGAGAAAAAAGAGTACAAAACATAGGTTAGCTTATTGATTTGGCATTTGGTCTGAGGTACTCGAGCCATGACTCTGTTGGGATGCTTAGGATTATGAGTCACACTGGCATTAGTAAAATTGGTTTGCTCGGGGGGAATTGGATAACGAAAAGGCAAACGATAACAAAAAGGCAATTTGTATCTATAGGCTAGCTGGGAAGTTCAGTTTGCTTAAATAACATATCGGAGTTTATATACTCCTGAAGTCCTCATGCTCATTTATAAACAAAAGAATTGATATCTGGGCTATTACTGTACCTATAGTGTGGTCCTTTGTATTTATTATGTGATCTACTAACTCCAAAACTTTTAGGAAATTTATCTGTAGTGAATGATGCCATGTCAATAAGCTATATGCTTTGAAAATTACGAGTTACTTATGTTGTGAGTGCTTCTTTATTTATATAATTACTATTCTTTTATGAATTTTTTTCGTGCCTATGCATAACTGAAGTATTGCGTCCGAGCATCGTTCCAGATGTAAGCTAACACTTAGACTATGTATACAATTTTTTCTCCGCTATGCTTGGTAGGCAACAATCCAATAATTTGTTTCTTTCTAAAATCTATTCCTTTTGTTACATGTTTTCTGCATGTTAAGTTACGAACATGACAAATTATTGTCTTTTGGGTGATAAGAAGGAAAGCTGGTGCTGAGTTGTTGTTATTGATGTCCTTTGGTAAGGTAACAGAAGACGTATATATTTTTCTGGTTCTTCCATTAGGAGCCGAGAATGACACTTTTGTTCTTACTGTGATTCCAAATTTATTTCTCCTCAACAGGTTATTGGGGCATAGTTTGGTGTCGGTAACTGGGCCTAGGCAAATTATTTTACTTTTATCTTATCTTAAACATTTTGGTGTGTGGTCTTGAATGGTTAGATACCATGTCTAAGCTGTACTTCGACTACCTAATGGCTACAGTGTTCAAGATATTGTTCTTTAAATAGACGTCTTATAAATTGAGTGTCACTGTAATCAGCTTTCTTGATTTAATCTCAATTATGTTAGTTCGTCACTTGCATACTGAATAGATAACTTAGTTGGACCTGTGTGCATCTTAAAAGCAGTACACACATTTCCCTTCTTGCATAATGGGGGATATGTATTTTAAAGCAAGAATATGTTAGGCTTTAATACTTCTTAGATAATGGACAGAGTTTGAAATTGATTCAGTAGTAGCATTGAAAGAATGTTTGTACCATTCCTAATTAATTTGGATATCAATTCTGTAAATCAGTTCTGATGGGTAATAAACTATGTATGGCTCCGTCAAGTTTGTGTTCTTAGTGACCAGATCTGAGATCCAAAACTCATGGATAGCCCTATTTTAATATATTTTCTCATACCTTGCCAATAAGATGTGACATTTCTCTGTGTCGTTTGTTGTTAGTGAAATGCATACGAAATAAGAAAACGTAAGTACCAAAAACGGCGCAGCAACGTGCGTAGGGTCCTTCTAGTAATAACTGTAATCTTGACTCTGCACTGGAACCGGTCTTGGGCTCGTCCGGTTAAGTGGAACACAGACCATGAATACTACAGCTATCTCATTGATAATTCGAATATGGCATGCAGTTTTGGAACAAACATCACCGACGGATCAAAACTCCATGCTCAAGAGATTCGAATCCTCCCCGGGCTCATCCGCGGTGGTGCCGAGTCGTGGAACCAATGAAGGCGCTGCTGACGCGGTGACGCCTGACGGTATCCGGAAAGAGGCAGCTTTGGCGAGGACGGTGCTCCAGGGTGTTGGCCGCGGCGGCGGGCTAGAGGATGGGAAAAAAGCGGGAGGAGGTTGCGCAGGAGGCGATGCCAAGGACCGGCGGCGGCGGCAGCGGTGAAGACAAAGATCATGGCGCTCGTATCCCCGTGCGCATAGGCCTCGTCCTGCTCGTCCTCCGAGGCTCCGACATGGACGGTGTCCGGGCGGATCTTGGCGCTCATATCCTCGTGCGCCGAGGCCTCATCCTGCTTTTCCAAACGATGGAGGGTTGACGGACGGATATTGGCGGCGAAGATCGGGAGAGAACAGACGGCGTCGGCGGCGGCGGGACGATTCAGGCCTGTTTGGACCCTGCCAAAAAAATTGGTCAGCCCGTAAAATTTGGCATTAGTTTGGATCGGGACCAAATAATTGGCTTGCCCAGGCCACCTCCCATGTACTTTTTTTAAAAAAATTGCTATATATGTAGCGCATGCAGCCAGTTGTTCTGATAGTTTTGTCTTGTGATTAATCCGCCCAGCCTCACGTAATTAGCAAGGTACTACGTACGCAGTAGGTAGTCCAGGTACTCCGATCGTGTATCAACCTGCAGCCTCAACAATTGCATGCCATTCTCTTGGTGATTTTTTTTCTCTTTACTAGTTAGTGTGTACGTGCAACACACGTCTCGATTAGTTGATGTAAATTGTAATGCAACCTATATATCATAGGCTTAACGATTTGTCATCATTCATCGTTCCGCGTCTTTGGCTTGCCCTCACCTTCTCTCTCTATTTCTAGATACGCATCTATATTATGGATCAAAGTTCAACTCTTAGTTGTTGCAACTCGCAACAATTTCACAGAAATTGAAAAGATATATTTCATGATCCTGGCGATTGTAGAATCAACAATTCCCATAAACCTCTCATGTATGTGTAAGATACAGTTTTTGATACATGCTCAGAGAAACTGTTGATCCTGACAATATTTTTTTTTATCAAAAACTGTATCTTACACATACATGCTCAGAGAAACCTACAAGAAAAAGACCCAATAGAGTACGGATGGTGGAAATAAATCTCAGATTTCTGATATAATAAAGTTTAGTTCGTTAGAAAGAGGTACCGAAGGACTTCGGCTGTTTGTGATGCTCAAAACATGAAAAATGCAGTGACAAAGGAAATTAATCTTTGAGCGGAGACGCGCCGCTTGTGCGCGTGGGAAAATGTCAAGTCGGAGGACACACTTTGCGGTAGAAATTTGAGATGAATGTGGATGCGTGCTAAATTAGGGCGGAATGGGATGCAGCGTATATATTCTGGAGCGTGCAGGAGATTTAATTCCAAAATAACTGCTAATTCAATGGACGGTTTCCAAATCAGTCGGGCGATTCGTTTGCAAGGAGGCGCAATGTCATTGGAGCATCCTAGGCCGCCAGATCTCAGAAGATATATGGCTGATATTAAATGTTCCTGCCAACTTCTTGCTTTTATAAGTAGTTTAGATTGAGATTTAGATTTAGATTTAGATTTAGATTAGATTAGATTTAGGAGTTTAGACTAGATTTAGATTTAGATTTTTTACTAACAATATTTTTTTCTCTGTAAGTGCATCATACTTGGTAATAATCTACATATTTTATGAGATTTACCTAGTAGATGTGTAAAATATTTTAGGAACTAGTATACAATACACGAAATAAGTTTGTTGCAAACCAAACATGGTCTATTTTTGCCACCCTACCAAAATTTTGGTCATGCCCCTTGCATTGGTCATGCCAATTTTTTGGTGGGGCAAGTTTGAGTTCAAACCAAACATACCCGAACTCGGGGCGAGATGGTTGGGATGGGAAGCGGCGCTAGGGAGGAGGGAGGGCGACGTGATATCATACGGTGGCTTTTTCCTCGTGGAACCTATGGCATCTCAAATGGTCTAGATGATCTAGATGATTGATGTTAAACATTCTTGAGACATATCAACTCTCATCAATAGTAATAATAAATATATATATATATATCCAATGGTAAATGAATCAGAGTATTACAACGAAAATTACATCTGAATGGCATACTATATTCTTATAATTGAGAATGACAAAATACATCTATATATATACTAGTAGTGCATTACATCCTCTTTTAACATGCGTGCATATGCTGATTGTAAGACAGCGTCAGACGTGGTGTTTGGGTTGTAGTTGGAGAAGATTTGGCAAGCTTCTTGAAAGGATGCATTCCCCAATGGAACTTTGCCCTTCAAAAATCATGACCGCCATTCTCATATATACGTCGATTTTGATTAGCACGAAATGTGTCGCGGGTTCCTAATTATGTTTTGGAAAGCTCTAGGGAGTTTGGTCGGCCACAAGAAGGCAAGAGTCTCGAAGTTCAGTTTCCTCTAACACCTTACAAACGGAAGATAAACTTAAAAGGCTAAAGAATACATGGTTAATTGGTTGTAAGTTACTTCGGTCTGCCTATTTATGGGCTTGGTTGTTAATATGAAACTTGAGATCTTCACAGTGGCCTCTGTACCATTCACGTGAGTCATGCAGCAAAATGCAAATTTGGTGACACAAATAACAAGTCATGCATTTTGTGTTCGGTATAGATATCTTTAGTTTTGTAATAGAGATAGGGATTTATAATACAAGTAAAAAAGAATAAAGGAGAAACTCACCGCATATTATAGATGAGTTAATACAATATTCACACGTCTAACAAAAGCATTCTCAAGGAAGGTTTCATGTATCGTCCATTCAATTTGTGCATAAGCCAGATGCATTACCTACGATTTGAAGAAAATTATTTCCCATTTCCTTGTGAGTAGAAGTCTATACTATTATATTGGAGTTGCTCGTTGATCGTCAAACACGCTTGATGAATGAGATTGGGGCCATCCGAACCGCCCAATTTAATCTCATGTCTCTGCTTCATCCGATCACTTTTCCACTCCTCCCAGCATATGACAGGATCAATCAAAGCGATTTAGGAAGCAATCTCAAGCGCGATTCAATCAATCACGACAGAAATTAATTAGGAAAGAACGAGGCAGAAATCACGTTATGAGCAACCTTTTTTAAAGAAATGTAGGCCTATATTTTCAAATGCACGTAATAATTAAAAGAAACATTGTCAATCTAATCGCTCTATCTACCCATTTCTTCCATCACACCAACTCGTTCTCACTCCATCCTCGCCTTCGTCTTGCACGCCACCCCCTCCTTGATCCACATTTTAACCAACGCGCCGCCATGCCGAGGTGCCCAAGAGGGGCGCACTAAACGCCGACACCAATTCCTCCGGAAGCACAACCCTCCCACGTCACCATCTTTCTCCCTCACCGCCGCTACGGCTACGGCGGACCATCCTCCACCCGATGGACGGACGGCTTCCTTGTACCATTGAACCATCGTCGATCGTGGTTCAGCGTTGATAGTTGATTTTCCCCTCAATTAATCTGCTTAAGTTGTTGACGTTTAGGAGGATGTTGGTTTTTTTTGGGAACAACTCCTCGAGTGATAATGAGATAACCAGGGCTTGAAAACTTGTTGACTGTTTACTGGTATTGTCAAGATCAAGAGACTATACTTCCTCGCAAAAAATAATATCAAGAGACTATATTGTTTGTTATTCTGATTTGGTTATTGATTGCAGGAGGATATTAATGATGCCCCTTGAGTGATTGGGTTGCAGCAAAGCTCTTCTTATTGTTGTTATTGATCAATGATAAAATTAGTGCTTGGTTAGCATCGTATTTAGGTTTTTCTTTCAGGAGGATGTTGATACAAAGAAGAGAGGCTCTTCAAGTAATGGCAATAATGGAGAGATGTTCATGAGAAAGAGAATGGTGGTGCATATGCTAAAAAGGTTTGTATCCATGAATATTAGCTGTATAAAAGTTGAACTCCAATACGATGTACAAACATAAGATGATTTGTCATTGATTTTATTCGATGATTCAGGAATAACTTTTTCGGAAGCAATATGTATATGAAAACATGCTTTCAGAATAGGTTAGTACTTTACTGGAATTAAAAGATTATCTTCTTGCAATTTGCGAACATTTCCCTAATCAACATGTTTGCAGTTTGTCTGGCATATTCTGGGATCTTAGATAGCAGTGTGCTTCCATATCTTATGTATTCATACCAAGTTGTGTTTTCATGTTGTCACTCTTCTTGCATTATATCGGTAGGCTATTGTTTCCTGGAAATTAGATCTTCCCCATAGATAATATCTTATTGGAACACTGTTGATGCATTTTCCATTTCTTATGTATATTGGCCATATGACGTTCCAAAGTTCTGTATTGGAAGGTTGGTTGGCGACTGTCTTTTTGAATGTCAACCATACAAGCCCCACCTGAAAATTTATTACCTGTACGTCTCTTGGTAAGGTTTTATTTTTAGTCACTAATTTATGACTTATTGAAGTTTAAATATTGATGCATGGAACACGTGATTGCGAACAGAGGAGTCCAAGATAGACTTGGTCGTTGAGGCTAAGAAAAGTGGACTTGTTCTTGTACCAGCACTTGTGAAAAGGATGCTAGACAAAGCCATCTTATTGTCTGGGTTCAATTTTCTTGGTGACCATGGGCAAGCAGGTTGATGAACTGAATGCATTGCAATAAACACGTGAAATTTGCATGTGTGACAAGTACGTCCGTCATATTTATTTATTTTTGAGAATCCGTAGGAGAGCTGTTCGTCATTGTATTAAGCTTGCAAGAGAACACCATGGTCCAGTTTATGAGGGTAATCGGACCAAAAACCGAACAAATGATGCCTTCCGGCTTACAACGCACATCCAAACTAGCACATTACAAGCACCCACCTTGCCAACCACCGGCCAACAAAGCCACAATGGAGGGGTACAAGGTCTCGAAAGCGTGTGACAACCATCGCAGGACAACCTAGAACGACACTAACTCTAGGGAGGTACACGCCGACGTACGGCCCTCCCAGAAGAGGCAAGAGGGCGGCAGGACCTGACTGGACCTAGAGGAAGCAACGTCGAGCAGGCGTCGACAGAGAGTACATAGCACTCCGAAGAACCATGCTCAGAGTAGCGGCCACACCTCCAGCTCGAACCGATGTGTTGGGACTCCCGGGACAACCTCGACAGAGCCTCCAACAAGGGATGACACCAAAGTGTCACCACTACCAGATCGAACATTAGATCTAGGGTTTCCCCTAGTACCTGGGAAGGGGTGGAACAGAAAGTGCTCGACGACGCCTTCAAGAAGGCAACTGCACTCGCGGGCGTCGCCGTCGTCCGCAAACTGCACAGGATTTCTCCAATCCTAACTTCGACCCCGCTATCCACCGGAACTGAACGCAAGAGCCATCATCAATAAGGACGCCACCGAAGAGAGACGAGCGTGAACCGGCGAGCGATTTGGGGTTGTGGCCAGCCTTCAACACCACCCAGCAGACTGACGCGCTGCTGGCCTAACTACAAACTACCACACTCTTGTGCGGCGAAGCAGGACGGACAGAGCGATGGCGGCACTAGCTGCAAAGCTGGGCAGCGGTGACGCCCTAGATCTGGCCTGGCAACACCTGGCGTGAGCTACGCGAGCTCTAGTACCCAGGCGCTAGCCGCGCCACCCACGAAGAGCGTTACAGACGCCGCCACTTCCTCCTCGCCGGTCGCGAACGGCTGCGGTCTGCCCGCCGCAGATCGGGTCCGAGCGCCGCTGGTGTCCAGATGCCGCACCTCGCAGACCGGCAAGACATAGGCGCCGACGCACATCCGCATTTCGGCGCGACTAGCCATAGCACCAACGCCGCCACCCGCCGTTAGCCACCGCAGCCCTCCGCAACGGCCCCTCTCCAAGCGATAGGAAGACGAGAGGAGCTCGCCCCACCATGCCCTCCGCCTTCGGCGGCCGGGTGTCGCCAACACTGCTGGCGCCGGTAGTGGCCGGAGGGGCTCGAGATCTAATACTTTTTTTGTGGTTGGGGGGAGGAGTGCCCTCCAAAGCCACCAGCGTGAGCAGCCCGGGAGAGAGAGAAATCCTATACGTCTGTCATATGTAGCGGGTCTTTCTTCTCTGACATATGTCTGCACTTTTATCATTAGCATGTCTGTTTTATTTTGTAAGGTAGTGAGGATCCTGGAAGGGATGTTTTGGCACATGGGGGCATATGCTCCCTTTATTTTGAAATGGCATCTTACACATATTTTAAAATATCAACAAATTCAAAACAAAAAATCCGTATATCTTCATGTGCAATGCGTTCACAAAGTTGGTTCATGAAAAATTGACTTGTTGTTTCGTATTTATAAAAATGACAAAATTCGGTGCTAAAAATAAGCCTTTTCATAAGATAAATTTTCTCTTTTTTATATAAACCGCAAAAATTGACAATTTTTCGCGAAACTTGACGAACTCACATATTGTGTGGAGATGTACATGTAAAAAAATTTGTCAAATTTTTTTGACACTTCAAAATATGTTTTTCTGGTAGAGAGAGAGCATATGCACCCGGGAGCCAAATTGAGTTTCCGGCAGTTCCTTCGGTACACTCTCTTCATGCAAACAAGAAAGCACTGCTTATTACTTGCTAATATTCTAAAGGGCTTTCTATTTTCGTGCCCTCGAGTCCATAGTTGTGCTCAGTTTTCCCGAGCCGCTTAACTTTTCGTCAGTTTTCCCCTCGCTATACTTTGAAACACTCACAAGTGTTGGAACGGTCGGTAGCCGTCAGGTCAGAGGCCTTGACCGTTAGTCTGACGGGTGGGGCTGCACAGGGGCAGTTCCTCCCTAACCGTCTCGTACTGACGGGTAGGATCAGGAGACACGTCGGAGCAGCCATCCATCTATCGCTAACGTGTGGGCCGTTTTATTTCCTGATTGTATACGTGGTGCTGCCAATGACTATAGGGCTGCCGTAGCCAATGACCAGTGGGGTCGTGTATTTTTCAGGAAAAGACATATATTGCCGCTCTGTAGGGATGCCGCAGCCAATGACCAGTGGGGTCGTCTATTTATTCAGAGAAAATCATATATTGCCATTGTGGGACCTCCGCAGCCAATGACCGTTGGATCGTCTATTTATTTAGAGAAAATCATATAGAGCCGCCCTGTGGGGCCGCCTCAGCCAATGACCGCTGGGGTCGCCCTTAGTGAAAAGGCATATATCCCTACTTTTAGTTAGAGAGAAGCAACAAGTTCGCTAATCTAAAATGAATCTTATGCTAAACATGGCTGGAACCTAATCTTGTGTATCTCATTAGTTATCGGAGAACAGCTGGCAGCTCGTTCCCCACCCTCGGACGGAGCAGCCATCGCCGGCGCCTCGTCGCGGCGCCGGCTCTGTCCCCCGGCGGCGTCGGACGGACTGCGGCGCTGCACGTCAACCACGGCTCCAGCACTTGTTTCGTCTGCATGTATTGTACCCACCGCAGGAAAGTCCGCCGCAAGTAAATCGGCCGCCGCTGTCGAGGGTACTCCTCGGCAATGCCCTCCGATTGGGGCTTAGGGTTGATGGAATCCTGTAGGCTGACACGAGACATCGGTTAACAGACAAGCGGGGAGAGCGATTTACCCAGGTTCGGGGCCCTCGATGAGGTAAAATCCTTATGTTCTGCCTGTCTGATCTTGATTATGAAAATATCGGGTTACAATGTGGTGCCGAAGGTTTCGGCTGTGATCTCGTCGAGAGGCTAAGTGCTACGGCAACCTAGCTCTAGACTTCTCGTGGCTAAAGCTGCTAAGATCAATTGTGTCCCTCGGCAGCCCCTCTCCTGGCCTTTATATAGGAGGCCAGGTCTCAAGAGAACTGTCCGGGTACGACTAGGTTTACAAAAGACCTAACTCTAAACTTCCCTTGTTCGGCTCCTCTTCGTCTTGTGCTTCAAGGAATCTTCCGCAGCACCGTCCTAGTGGCCCACCTTGCCATCGGGTATCTTCATGGGCCTCCAGTTGGGCCGTACAGGATAGAGCAATGTCGGTTACCCGAACGGTAATGCCCACGTCAGTAGTCCCCGAGTGTCTAGCCGAAGATTTTTCGGGTAGAGACTAAAGCATGCCTCCACCGAACGTTGTTCTCCCTTGATTGTTCTTGTCCATCTTGCAACAGCATCATCTTCTTTATCGGGTGCGCGTCCAGCGCTCCCGATGGGAGTAGCCCCCGAGTCTAGGTGCGGATGCATGCGATCCGTGCGTAGACTCAAGTTGTGCTACTCGAACGTCTTTTTCTGCCGAAATTTTCTGCAAGTCTTCATAGGTCACCCGATATATTTCAATCGGGGCTTGTACATTTCAGTAAGGTTTGAACGCGTAAAGGATATTGAGTAACGTGCCCAGCTTTGCTGGTTAACTGCCGATGGCAAAACACCATTACCCTACACAGAATCAAGTCCCCGGGCATGATCCTGGAGTGCAAAAAAGTTTTATCGGGTGCGCATCCAGCGCTCCCGATGGGAGTAGCCCCCGAGTCTGGGCACGAGCGCTTGTGACCGGGTGCAGACTCGAGCAGAGCTTTTCTTCAAATATTTCTTCACACGAATGTCTTCGAGTTCATATTTATCGGGTGCACGTCCAGCGCTCCCGATGGTAGTAGCCCCCGAGTCTAGGTGCGGATACTTGCGATCCGTGCGTAGACTCAAGTTGACCACCCGATGCTTCTCGTTTTCTTTCGGATGCTTTCAGCGGGCCTCATGACGTCATTGATGACGCGACCACTACTGTGGTTTGATTGACAAGACATGACCTGATGGGCCCACCCTAGCTCTGCGCGGGCAGTTTTCAGGAAATGATCTGTGCATGCGCATTGACCGAGGCGCCTCCTCGATTTTCGCACATCGTGGGAATAATGGGCCGCCGGTTTCGTTCTCCTCTGGAGCGACACGTGTACGACTAGATCTCATCCACCTCCCACGATGTCTTTGGAGTTATGGCCACGATTTCCCATCACTTCTGTGGCATAAATAGGGAGCCTTCCCATTGTTTTCACTTTTTACGTTTCCACACTGCTCATCTTCTTCCCCGGCCTTTCTTTTCACCTCTGTTCCTTCTCCCAAGAACTCTGAGCACCATGGGCAAGAAGAAGGGCGCTAGTGCCTCAGGCGCAACCAAGGTTAGCCGTGATTGGGGCGACTCCACCATTTCCAACCGCGAAGTAAGCAAGCTGCGCTCCCTCGGCCTCATCTCCTCGTCTGATGACGACATCCGTCTCCTAGGTGCTGCTTCTCGCCCAAAGCCCCCGAAGGGCTTCACTGTCATGTTCGTCGCCTTTCTGTTTCGTGGGCTTTCTCTCCCTGCCCACGAATTTCTTCGTTCTCTCCTTTTCTTCTACGGGATCCAGCTCTGGCAGCTGACCCCAAATTCCATTCTCCATCTTTCCATTTTTATCACCGTCTGTGAGGCTTTCCTCGGTATTGATCCCCACTGGGGTCTTTGGAGGAAAATCTTTTACATCAAGTGTCACAACGACAACGACAACAATGGCCCTCCCGTCATTGGAGGCGTCGGTTTTTTTTGTTAGAAAGGAAGTTGATTACTTCAACTTCCCAATGAAGGAATCTGTCCAGGGTTGGCGCCACAAATGGTTCTACCTGCGAGACACTCCAATGTATGGGCGGCGTTCCAACCTTCCTCCATTCAAAGATGTCCTGGTGGCTCAGCCGAAGAAATCTTGGCATAACACCTTGTCTCCCGAAGAAAGCGCTACAGCCGACAAGTTGTTTGAGCAAGTTGTCGACCTAAAGAATGCGGGAGGGTTGACGATGTGTGGCACTGAGGTAGTTTCAGTGTTTCTGAAACGTCGGGTGCAGCCACTAATGTCCTGGCCCCACCAACTATGGATGTACAATGGGAAGAATGATGCGTCGAGAGTAAGTTCTGCCGATCTATCGGATGAAGATCTTCACGATTAAGTGCGGCGTCTTACTTGCTTCAGCATGAAGGACACCATTGTTCTGACTTCTGCCCGCTCTCCATATGACCTCAAACACCTTCCGGCTGAGGTAGCTTTCACTGCCTTCATTTTTGTTACCATCATTGTGTTGTTCTTCAACTTCTCATTAATTATTCTCTTGTCAACAGGCCTCCCCCGTGGCTCAATGTTATCCTCCTACACCCGAGAGTGGTGTGGAACCAGAGAATGATGATGATGACTCTGAGGAGACTGAAGACGCCCAGCACATTCTTGAGGACAGCGACGTCCAAGAGGACGAAGCTCCGAGGATGATGCTCTCACCAGAAGCAGGCGGTGCAAAAGGATAAACGAGGATCTGATTACGACGGCTGAATCGAGTCCCATCGGACAAGATAAGGATGCCGATGAACCTGCATCGCCTCCCCCTGCCGCAAAAAGTTCAACAAGTTTTTTCGCCATGGAGGATGACTTAGACCTGTGAGTATTTATCTTTCCTTTCGTAATCAGCTTTATTTCATTCTGCATGACGAACGTCCTTTCTTTCCAAGCAGTTCTGACGATGATGACGATGTTCCTCTCGCAAAGAGGGCTAAGTTATCCTTCGAGAAATCTGCGTCAGCCAAGGAGCCAAATCCTTCACCCGCCAAATCGACGCCGCCCTCACGGACGACCGTAGAGAAGATTCCAGTGTCGAAGGTTATCCCTTCTGGCAACGCTCCCACTCCATCGGCTGCTCGCGACCATGTAAGTGATGTATCCGTCTTGGTTTCTGATGAATTTTTATACTCGACTGAGGTTTCTTGACCCTTTCCCTCACAGCCGATTTACGCCACAGTTAACGCTGTGGCAGATTTTGCTGAGCAATTCACCCGCCTAGAGTCTGAAAACGCTCATCTTCGAAAGACCGTCAAAACTTTGGCTGACCAGGTGCTGGAGGCCAATAGGGTTGTTGCCGATGCTAAAAACGAGAACATCTCGCTGCAGGACGAACTGAAGAAGTTGAAGCAAAAAATGAAGGATGAGCAAGACGCCAGGCGCGAGGCCGCAGCCGCAGCCGATGAAAAAGAAGGCCTCCTCCGTGAGTCCATTGCAAACTTATTGGGTAAGTCCTTTGGCATGTATATTTTTTTGGTTCTTTTCCTCCAGGTTGTTCAACTTCCTTCCTCCAGGCGCTGCCGATATAACCATCAATCGGGCTCGCAAGCTTCGGGAGGATTCCATGTCTGACGCTTTGTCACTCGCTACTGAGTCCAATGTCCAAGTTCTCGGACTTTTGCAAAAAACCAAGGGAGCGTTGTCGAGGTTATACTCGATGATATTCCCAAAGATGAAGCAAGACAAGACTCTTGGCAAGATGGCAGACGCCTTCATCGTCGACCCTTCCGAGCCTGTGGAGGTACTGAAGCGTCGTTCCCGTTTGTTTGGAGCGGTACTTACTTTTCAGCTGCTGATGGGTCATGGATTGGGCTCCGAGCTAGAGAAGTTGTCTAAGGCATTGCCTGTAGATGACAACAATTGCTTAATCAACCTTGAGCCCTTCAAACAGTCGGCAGTAACATGTGCCAATCAACTCCTCAAGCTAGTTGACGAGGCGAAGACCAGAGCTGCGCCTGAGGCTGCCCGTGGCTCATCATCGGCCCTCCCTTGAATGAATGCTTGCTTTGTCAGTTGTAATTAAGGCCTGATACAGTTTAATCCGATCATGTTTTATTCTGGCTCTGTTGCCAGCTCCAATGATCTTTTGAATGTAATATATGCTCCAACGTTCCTGATGGGAATCTTTGCCGATGCTATTCTGATCTGAGACTTATGCTGCAGATGCCTTCATCGTCTTCTTCTCGTGCCGATCCTTTTTTAATTTTTTCGGCTAATGATGAATCCGATCTTGTTCGTCGTTTGCGCGACCAAATATCTCGATTGAACAAAGACATTACCACCCTCCATGCGATGGCAGCGTTGGTGAAAAGAAAAAGTGAGATTGCGACTGCAATTGAACAGCACGCTCTCGACCGTCTCCGTGTTGCTACCGAAAGCTTGAGCTGTAAGTGAATATCCATCCGTCGATTTTTATCGAAGCTTGAATATCTCTTAACTGACTTTTGCCTCTCGACAGTCGCAGCTTCTGACGAATCAGAGGAGAACAGGAGGATCCATGAGAAGATCGAGGCGATGACCGATGTTGCTCACCCGAAGCATGAGTTGTGGTCCAATCGCCCGAAAGCTGTGGCCGTGGCCAAATTTGAACATCGGGCAGAGAAGGTGCACTATTACTTTGATAAGTTCCATGCTCATCTCTCGATGGTCTGGAGAACATTGTTTCCTCTGGACCAAGCACCCGAAACTTTGTCTGCCCTGTTTACTCGGTTCAAGACCACTGAAAGGATTCGACTGCTGGTGAGAAAAGAGCTCCTGGCCGGCGCTGAACTTGCCCTTGCTTCAATGTTGGAGTGTCACCCGACCTTAGATTTGGAGGCCATAGCAAACACCAATAGGAGTTTAGACCAGTATTACGATATTGCTAGAAATCCTGTGTATACTATCATCTCTCGGATGGAAACAGGTATTGAGAGGGATCTGAAGGCCCGAGAGGACCAGAGAAACCTGCCATGAATTTATGCATTCATATGTATGTAATGACCTTGTACCTGCAAGGGATAATCTCATATAAATTTAACGTGTGTTTTGTACATCATGTACTTTTGGTGAATTTGCTAATTCGATTGATAATTGTTTTGTCGGGGGCGGCTGAGTGATCAAGTCAACCTGCTCACCCGACGACTCCATTGTAATTGCAAGTTTATTGCGGAGTCGATGCGTAAGTTCTGTAAGAGCGACACCCCTTGAATAATCGAGGGTTTTAGGCGCTTGGCTTCGTCACCCGGTGCACCGGTTTGAGCCTTGTTTGTGGTGATAAGTCCATCGACTGTAGCACTCGCGTATTTTCTCGAGGCTTGGATGGGTTGTTGTGTGTCATTAACCTTAGCTCCCGATGGAAGTATTTAATTAATGACACTATGCGAATGTGTTTCTGGCCAACGCTCCCGATGGGAGTAAGAGCCAATGACAAGGGCCCCGAACGATTTGTTCGGATGATGAAGCCTGGTACAATAAAGGTAGAAAACCTGATCAGAATTTTATTCATAGTATAAGACAAACTGAAGAGCTGCCGAATAACAGGGGGGAAACAGTTATATCCTATGTATAGAACCGTCGCAAATGTGCAACGTTCCATGGATTTTCAACGTCTTTTCCCGAATTTGGATTTTTGAGCCGATAAGCTCCTCCTGGTATCACTTTAGTGATGATGAACGGGCCTTCCCATGGAGATTCGAGCTTCGAAGGTCTCTCCTGCTTCAGTCGCAATACCATATCTCCGACATTGAATCTTTGATTGCGTATTCGTCGACTGTGATAGTTTCTTAACGCCTGCTGATACACCGTTGTTCTTGCCAAGGCAATATCCCGAGCTTCGTCGAGGAGATCCACGGCATCCTGTAGCGCGTTGTTGGATGTGGCTTCTGTGTACGCGGTCACCCGAGGATCTTTGAACCGGACATCGGCTGGCAGCACTGCTTCGGCTCCGTACACTAAGAAGAACGGGGTGTACTGGGTTGATCTATTGGGTGTAGTACGCAAACTCCAAAGCACAGATGGTAATTCTTCGACCCATGCTCCAGCTGCACCCGTAAGGCGTTTCTTGAGGCCGTCTCCGATGAGACCATTGATCCTTTCAACTTGCCCGTTTGTCTGGGGATGTGCCACCGATGCGAACTTTAGCTTGATGCCACCATCGTCGCAAAACTTCCGGAATTTTTTGGAGTCAAAATTGGTTCCGTTGTCTGTGACGATACTATGAGGCATGCCAAATCGACAAGTTATTCCTTTGAAGAACTGGACCGCGGTTTCGGCTTCCTGGTTTCGAACAGGGACGACTTCGATCCATTTGGTAAACTTGTCGACTGCGACCAACATATACGTGTGGCCCCCAGGCGATGACCTCGGCAGTGGCCCAACTTGATCGAGTCCCCACTGTGCGAAGGGCCACACAAGTGGTATCGTCATCAGATCTGTAGCGGGAGCGTGAGGTCTTGGTGCAAAACGTTGACAAGGGTCACATTTCATGACTAAGTCCCGTGCGTCTGATGCTGCCGTTGGCCAGTAAAATCCTGCTCTGAAAGCTTTCGCCACGAGTGCCCTGCTGCCTGCGTGATGCCCGCAGGTTCCTTCATGTATTTCTCGTAGCAGAGCCTTTCCTTCGTCGATGGCGATGCACCTTTGAAAGATACCAGAGATACTGCGCTTGTAGTGTTCTCCGTTTACCACGGTGAAGGCTTTCGACCGCCTCACGATTCTCCTGGCTTCCACCGGATCCTCCGGTAGCTGCTGCTCTATTAGGTATGCTAAGAAGGGTTTGGTCCACAGGGGTTCGAGGAGGAGAACCTGCTCTGTAGGTCGAGGCGAAGATTCTTCGACATCTTGCTGCAAGCTAGTCTCTGAATCGCCAGCCGATGGTTTTCGAGGTGTCGACGTTTTCTCCTTTATCGATCGCTGAGCGATGACTTCGTAAAATACCCCGTCTGGAATAGAAGAACATGTGGAACCAATGTTTTCCAGAGCGTGGGCTTCCTCATTGCTAGCTCTGCCGATATGCTTAAGTTCACACCCTTCAAATTTGGCTTCCATATTCTGGTATAGTTGATGGTAGGCTATCATGTTGTCGCTGACCGCGTCGCATAAATTCATCGACTGCTGCACCACCAAGTTCGAGTCTCCATAGATCTCCAGGCGAGTTTCTCCACATGCCTTTGCCATCTTCATCCCGTGCAACAGTGCTTCATATTCTGCCTCATTATTTGTCGGCAGGGAGAAATTCATACGTAGGATGTACCTCATCTTGTCCCCTCGTGGCGATATTAGTATCACCCCTGCTCCTGCGCCTGTGCTCCGCTTAGATCCGTCAAAATACATTATCCACGAACCAGACATGTCGGGTGCCGCCGGTGTTTGTGACTGGATCCAGTCGGCCACAAAATCTGGGAGGACCTGAGATTTAATCGCCGTCCTGCTGACGTAGGTTATGTCGTGTGGCGCTATCTCGATGGCCCATTGAGACACTCGACCCATAGCCGGGATTTGTTCCGCGCACCAATTGGTAGTATAGCTTGGTAAGACCTCCGCTTCTGCCTCCCCCGCCCCCTAATCGATTCGGTTCTAGTAATTTATTGGAGTTTGCAGGTGCGAAATAGTCCTCAATGTCTGGTCGTAGCGGGTACACCGGCGAGGGTGGGGATTCGATCATGTCGTGGCCACGTTCTACTTCTCCTACCTCGTCGGAAGTGGAGGTATCTAGCTTCTGCTCTCTGTACTACCATTGAATTTGAAGTGCTGCTATGGCCTGTTGGAGTGATTTCAGTTGTTCTTTTTTCCACCATTGTTACAGTTAGCCAGGCAAGCCGATGATCTATGGTACATTGCATACCAAGATGAATCAACCAAGTGGTTTAGCCAGATGATGGATTTGGAGGAGAAGGTGGCCAATTTAGGTGATGAATTTGCCCATAAAAACCTGATGATATTCGAGCTGAAGCGTATTGTGGAGGAAGAAAATAAGAATTCAGAGCTTATTCGCAAGGAGAAGTTGAGAGTTGAGACAGATCTTGCCGTATTTGATCAAGTGGTAGAAAATCTAGAACATGGACTTCAAGTGATGGGAGAGGAGAAAAGTAGATTCATCTGGGCAGTTTTATTAGGTGTCATCCCTGTCCTAGCAGTGATGTTGTTGTGGTAGATGATTTAGATAGTATAGAACTGTTATTCAGTAGATGGTTCTAACCACTGTATTTTGGTGTAGCTCTAACCACTGTATTTTGGCGTACAATTTCCTAGTTGTGCTAAGCAATGCGCGCGATAATTTTAGCATGCATGAACATCTTATAAAAGTGAAAGCATGTACCAGCCTATCGGATCAAATACATATCAATCTTCCCAGTCAAGTTGGGATAGAATTCAAATCATACACACGGATGTACATCGATAATTTTATCCCAATTTGAAATTGAAAAATACAAATTTATCATAATTTATCCCAATTTGCGGCGTCGAACACGGCCGCGCAGCAATGGGCTAGTAGGGCCGGGACGACGGGCGGCTGAGGGGTGGTCAACCGCGCCATCCGCAAACTCGGACATGGAGGAGGCCTGGATCTGCGGCTACGCAACCACTCTTGGCACCGCTGTCATCTTGGTGTGACATAAGCATCCCCAATGGGCCTGCCGAAGATGGTACCCGGGGTTTACTGAAGGCCCACGACCCGAAGTTTATGAAGCCCGGAAACCCAGTTAAGCGATGGTTTGGAAAGATAGAGTTGTATTAGGAATAATGACTTGTAACTATTACGGGACAAACTCAGAGAGTCTCCCGATCTTTGTAACTTGTACATCATGAAGCCCTCGGCTCCGCCTCCTATATAAGGGGGAGTCGAGGGAGAAAGAGATGATCGATTCATTGTCAACATAACCCTAGTTTTCTAGCAGTCGAGTACTTTTCCGGCTAAACCCTCGAGATCTACTTGCCCTCTACTTCTCTGAAAACCCTAGTCTACAATCTGTAGGCATTGACAAGTCGATACCTTGTCAATTGGCGCCGTCTATGGGAACTAGAGGCGACAAGGAGCTGATCTCGATGGCACGGTCAACATCGTCGACATCTTCGGTGGCAAGCAACGCGATGGACAAAGGTAAACAGATCGAACCGATCTAGTCGATTTTGTTCCTCTCCCGCCCTCCCGTGTGGATGCATATGCATATCTGGCGGAGCCTATGGAGATGACCTTCGGGAGGTTCCACTTTCGCGTTGGAAAGGAGGGATCGCATCGTCTCGAGATTCCAGTTTCATCGGGATCGTCGGTGGCCGACTCCGATTTCTCGGAATCGTCGTCATCGTTCGAGTTGGGCGCCGAGGAGATCTCGCCACCACGCTTCGGCAAATCTGCGACAAGCGGGAAACTCGTCAAGATCTTCGGCAGTATGTCCGTCGGGTCGTCTGCGCACTCCAATATAAGCAGCGACTCAGACAACGCTGACAGCTTCGACTTCATCGACAAATCTACTTCTGTTCGGGAGGTCCTCACCGATCTATGCGACGGTGTCACCAACCCCGACGAAAATCAAACTCCAAAATATCATCAAGTCTGTGTAATTGGAGAAACAAGTCGCCCACAGGAGGAGACATACATCGATGATTTGGGAAATCCATACATCGATCCCGCTGATCTTATGCGAGGTTTAGGCACCAAGAATGTTGGGCCTACAACGAGACAGATGGTGCAACTTCCGCAAGCTGCTTGGGACAGAGCTGGAAAAGGCATGGATGGCACAGAGCCAATGACTACGATTGCCACAGCTGAAGAGTTGCAAGCGTACCAATATAAACTCGCCCGTGCTGGACGAGAACTCGAAAAACAGAAAGCCGAGCTTGATAGGAGGAGATCCGCAGCCTCCGCGTCAAGCCGAAGAAGGGCAGAGCTCAGACGACATTTTGGAACTTCGGAATCTAATCACAGAGAAGCCCGTAATAGGGGAAGATCTAGGCTGCAGAACGTACCCGAAGGCGAGAGGGAAAATCTGATCCAAAATCTCGACATGTCCTTTATGTCAATAGACACAAGGGGAAACATTATTCCCAAAACACCGGAAGCTGGATATATGGCGACTCAGGCCTTTATACTGGCAAACAGGCCACCTCCCGGAGATCCAAGAGAAGCATTGTATAACATGGCTATGACAGGAGTTGGAGTCATGGGACCAGCGTTTGCAAGCACAAGTACACCACCCGAAGGTGCTCCAAGGCAAAATAGTCCACGACCCACGGTGGTAGTACAGGACCCTCCAAGAACGATCGCGGCAAGAGATACAGCGACACAGGCGCGGGTCGACAGGGCGCGACAAGAAAGGAGAGAACGTCGGCATTCACCAGAGGTAGACGAGGAGGAGATGTGCGGGCTCCCTTGTTTCACTCGACGAGTTCGTAAAACGCGGGCCCCATCTGGTTTCAAGTTGCCCGACAACTACAAGAAGTTCGATGGCTTGCAAGATCCCGAGGATTGGCTAGTCGACTGGAGACAGTGAAATTGACGGGAGGAACCAAAGCAACTGCCATGCAAAGCATCCAGGTGCACCTAAGCGGAGCAATGCGATCATGGATAAAAAAGTTTCCACCTGGATCTATCTACAGTTGGGAAACTTTCAAGGACATGTTCGTGAAAAATTTCTTGTCTACATGCAAGAAACCTTTGTATGATGTGTCAATGAGGACGTATATCCAGAGGTGGAACATTATAAAAAATTCGGCAGAGAACATATCTGACGAAAGAGCGATAGATGTGTTTGTTGCTGGGATCCGGAGGAAGGACTTAGTCGAGGATTTGGGAAGGACTAATTCGAAAACAATAGCAGCACTCATGGAAATAGCGAATCGCTGGGCAGATGGAGAAGATGTTGTTCACAACAAACGGCATAGGTCGCCTGAGGACGATCGTAACCGAAAAATTCAAAATAGACGAAGCTTTTCTCGCCAGTTCTCAGATTATGACGGTCCCGGCCAAATATCGGATGGCTTCCGAGGAGCTAGTGGAGGTAATAATCGGGATGATTATCAAAATAGTGGTGAACAGCGCAAAGATTACAGGGACAGTCCCCGTCATAGCAGGTAAAATAATGGACCAAGGTTCCAAAGGCCGTATGTGTCACCCGAAGATCTCTTGAACGGACCATGCCAAATGCACTTCTTTCTCGACAACAACGGAAAGAGGCAGTCGGGACATCTGCAGAAGGATTGCCGAACTTTTCAGGCACTACGTAGATATGCCGGACATGCCAACGCACAGGCAGCAAACAGGAACCCTCAAGGGCCAAGGAGTGAGATCCATCTTCCACCTCCACCCGCAATCACGGACGAAAATCGACACCAGTTGCAATTAGCGGCAACTCCAAATAATGGTCCCTATATCGACACAAATGGTGTGGTTGCGATGATTCAAAAGGGTAGGCCATCCAATAGAGCTCAAAAAGTGATTTCGCGACAAGTCTTTATGGCAGAAAAGATGCCGCCACCAACAATCGAGTACCTGAATTGGTCGGGTCAAAACATCGGCTTCACCATAGCAGACCACCTGCAGCAAGTCCCTCGACCAGGACAATCGGCCTTGATCCTACTGGCGGTGATTGCAGGATTCGACATTTCACGGGTGTTCATAGATGGAGGCAGCAGTTTAAACCTCATGTACGCAGATACATTGAGGAAGATGAATATATCCTTGGCGAATTTAACACCAACTGACACGCGTTTCCATGGGATCACACCGGACAAGCCAAGTTATCCATTGGGAAAGATCAATCTCGACGTTCAGTTTGGAACCCGAGAGAATTACAGAAGAGAGAAGCTGGAGTTCGAAGTCGTGGATTTCCCGTCACAGTACCATGCTTTACTAGGACGACCTGCGTATGCCAGGTTTATGGCGGTACCACACTATACATACTTGTTGTGGAGACTCCCTGGACCCAACGGCCCAATCACAGTAAAAGGCAGTTTCGCGCTAGCGGATAAGTGCGACAAGGATTTCCATCGGCTGTCATAAACTTTCGGGATGCAAGCAGAGTATATGGCGTCAAGGATAACAACTGATTATGACGTGCTACCAGACGGAGGGAGGCCGCTAAAGGAGCCAACCTTTGATACCACCAAAAACTCAAAGGAAGTACATATTCACAGACAGATCCCAAGAAGACGACAGCTATCGCAACAAACATGGATCTCGCATAGGAAAGCGCACTTGTCGAGTTCCTCCGTGAGCGCTGGGAAATCTTCGTATGGTGTCCAGCAGACATGCCAGGAGTACCCGGGGAACTTGCCGAGCACCCTCTTAACTTGGATCCAATGGCTAGACTAATCAAACAACCTTAGCGGAGTTTTTCAGAACCAAACCGCAAAGCTATGCTGTCAAAAATCAATCGACTCAGAGAAGGATTTATCAAAGAATGACACACAGAAGCCACGTGGGTGGCTAACCCAGTGTTGGTCCCGAAGAAAAACACGGAGGTCATTCACATGTGCGTCGACTTCACGTGTCTCGATAAACATTGTCCAAAGGATCACTTCCCCCTCCCGAGGATCGATCAAATTATCGACTCCACGGCAGGCTGTGAACGTCTTTCCTTCCTGGACACATATTCTGGTTACAACCATATCCGACTAAAAGAAGAAGATGAAGTCAAAACAGCTTTCATAACACCCTATGGTGTGTTCTGCTACAGAACAAAGCCTTTCGGGTTAGAAAACGCGGGAGCAACATATCAGCGGATGATGCAGAAGTGTCTCGCCACATAGATTAGCAAGAACGTTCAAGTGTACATCGACGATGTCGTCATAACAACAAAGCAGGGATCAACCTTGATCGAGGACCTCAAGGAAACTTTCGACAATCTCGATAGATTCTGTCTCAAGCTGAACCCGACGAAGTGCTCTTTTGGTGTCCCTGCAGGAGAGCTCCTCGGGTTTCTGGTGTCATCAAGAGGAATCGAGGCTAACCTAGAGAAAATTCAAGCCATCAAGCCATCGTAACAATGCGGAAGCCAACCAAGCTAAAGGAAATACAACAGCTAACTGGGCGAGTCACGGCTTTAAGCAGATTCGTCGCCAGGCTGGGAGAAAAGGCGTTGCCATTTTACGCCTTGATCAAGCAAGGGGAAAAGTTCGAGTGGAATGAAGAAGCAGACAGAGCCTTTGAGGACCTCAAGCGCACAATCTCGACACCTCCAATATTGGTGGCGCCTAAGGAAAAGGAACCTCTCCTGTTATATATCGCAGCCACACCTCAAGTGGTCAGCACGGCACTTGTGGCCGAAAAAGAAGAAGAAGGGAAACTTCACGGAGTTCAGAGGCCGGTATATTTCATCAGTGAAGTTTTATCGCCTTCAAAACAGCGGTACTCGCAGTATCAGAAGTTGGCGTATAGAGTGTTTACAACCGCAAGAAAATTGCGACACTATTTTTCGGCGCATCCGATAATAGTGGTCAACGAGGCACCCTTATCAAACATATTAAACAACCCAGAGGCTACGGGTCGTGTCTCCCTTTGGGGAATAGAACTTTCCCTCGGGACATCACGTATGAGAAAAGAAAAGCAATAAAGTTGTCAATCTTATCGGACTTTGTCGCAGAGTGGATGGAGTTGCAAAATACGGGACCTCCAGATTTGTCGAGAACCTGGACCATGAACTTCGACGGGTCCAAAAGGCTAGAAGGAGCTGGAGCATGCATTATATTAGTGTCACCTCAAGGAGACAAGATGAAATATGTGCTGCGGATGACGTTTCCTAACGCGTCTAACAATGAGGCGGAGTATGAAGCACTCATACATGGTATGAAGATGGCGAAAGCCTGCGGCACAACCCGAGTAAAAATCTTCGGCGACTCCCAACTGGTGGCTCAACAGGTGGTGAACCAGTGCGACGCAGTCAATGACAGCATGATAGCATACAAGGAGGTATACAACGAACTCGAGAAACTCTTTGATGGGTGTGAAGTGAATCATATTAGCAGACTCAGCAACGATGAAGCCGATGTTTTGGCAAACATCGGGTCGCAATGCTTAGCAATACCACCTGGCGTATTTTGGGAGGAGATAAAAGAAAGATCAACTAAGGCGAAGAAACAGCCAAAGAAAAAGGAGAAGCTTGAGAAAGACTTGGGGGCTCCAGCAAAATCAGAAACAAACTCATCGGGAGATGAAGAGGAATCACACGAGGTGATGGTGGTGAAAGTTCCTTGGATGCAGGTTAACATAGCATATATCTTAAGGAAAGAAATACCCGAAGATCCGGTAGAAGCAATGCGAGTTATTCGACGGTCCAAAGCCTTTACTGTGGTCAAAGGAGAGCTATACAAGCGAAGTATATCGGGAGTATTGCAGCGATGTGTTACACCCGAAGAAGGCAGAGTTATCCTGAAGGATGTGCACGAGGGAGTATGTGGACACCACGCAAGCAGTCGAGCTATAGCAGCAAAGGTCTTGAGAGCAGGATTCTACTGGTTAACTACAATAGAAGAGGCAAAGGACATAGAACGTACTTGTGATGCGTGCCAGAGATTTGCAGCAAAGCCCCACTCCCCGGCAGCAGAACTGATGCCAATACCCTTGTCGTGGCCTTTTGCAAAATGGGGTCTCGATATGGTGGGAAAATTACACAAGGCATGGCCAGGAGGATATGTGTATATGCTCGTGGCTGTCGACAAGTTTACCAAGTGGATCGAGGCAAAACCAATAACCTCGCCAGATGCAGCATCGACAATAAGTTTCGTCAAAGGCATCGTCTTTCGATTCGGTGTCCCGCACAGTATCGTCACGGACAATGGTAGCAATTTCACCTCCAAGGAATTCAAGGAATATTGCGCAGAGGTAGGCATCAAACTACACTTCGCGTCAGTGGCGCACCCGCAGACCAATGGTCAAGTCGAGAAAGCAAACGATATCATCTGCAATGGCATCAAGAAATGGCTGCTAACACCACTGGAAAAAGCTCGACACACCTGGCCAGAAGAACTGCCTAGCGTGCTATGGAGTATACGGATGACACCCAATACAGCGACACAAGAAACTCCGTTTTTTCTGGTTCATGGAGCTGAGGCAGTGCTCCCGATAGAAATAGAACACAATTCTCCGAGAGTGGCGGAATTTGATGAAGAAACCTCAAGAAAGGCACTGGAGGACGATGTCGTTGCACTCGACAAAGCTCAAGACGAGGTGCTGTCAAGGGTCACCAAGTACCAGCAAGATCTGAAAAATTACCATAGTCGACATCTGCGACCAAGGTCCTTCCAAGTTGGCGACCTTGTTCTTCGGCTTACGCAAGATAGCCATGAAAAAATCGACTCGCCATGGATAGGCCCGTAGAAGTAATCGAAGGAGGAGCATACAGAATAAAGGACAAGAAGACAGGGATTGCAGAGCCAAACCCCTGGAACGTGGCACAGCTTAGGCATTTTTACGCATAAGCCAAAAATATAGTCATACATGTAAACATACAATGTACTGAAAAGCCCGCGAATTTTCAGACGCACTCTTTTCCTTTCAGGGCACCGAGTGGGGCTGAAAGGTTTTTAATGAGGCGGGCTCGCGGTGCTGCAATATAGTTAAGATATTGGTGATATACATCTTTTTCTTCGACAGGCTCGGGGGCTTGCAACCCGCAGATTCAATATACACACAAATCTTCACAATATACAACTTACAAGTTATTTGCCTTGGTTCAAACACCTTGCAAAGCAATGAAACATAAAAAAATTGCGACTGAAATGCTCGGGGGCTAAACAATACACTCTCAACTATATACAGTCTTCGCAATATACAAGATCACCTTTTTCAGGAAACAAGCTCGGCAGCAGAGATATGTCAATTCTCATAAATATCATCTCTGTTTATTCTTTCACCTTCCGCAGATGCACCCATGAAATCAGCATAATGACCCTCCAAGAAGAAATCAGCATCCATCCAAACCAGATAATCAATCATTTCCTCGGCTACGGGTGTCACCACATCGTTGATTTTGTCGACATTTTTTCCTTCGCTTCACCAATTTAGCATGACAAGCTTCAACAATGTTGGTCATATCCAACTTCGGATAGCGGATCTGCATTATGATCATGGCAAACCTGGCACCAGCCATTAATTGAGCCTTCAAAAATCCATGGACTTCACGGGCACTTTTGAATTTTTCCATCAAGTTAGGAAGGGTTTTGGGCTGAGCGTTCCGAGGAAACATGGCATTGTAAACCATGGCCATTGTCTTTGTGCAGAAGTCGAGATATTCACGGACCTGACCAGCATGATCCTGAAACTGCACAATTTGGCGGGTTCGATCTGGAGTAGCCCAAAAGTTGGCATTGTTCTGCAGAGCAAGTTTAACGAGAAGGTTGGATCTCGCATCAACCCGTTGATCTTCGGCTGCAGCATCCAAAAAGGAGCCTATTCAGGGGACATGACACAATGAGATGAAAGGAAAGTGAAGGGGAAAAAAGACTCACAATCGCGAAGCATACCCGCCATATCCAGACTCGCGTCGGCCATCAAGTCAAGCATATAATTTTCTCGGGAAACAGCTTGTGCAGCCTCTGCAGTCGCAGTTTCTTTCAATACTAAGGCTTCCTGGGCCTGCTGGAGAGCTATTTTCTCCCGTTCGTAAGATTTGCAGGATTGATCCATGACAATAAGGGACTGTTTCTTCATGGCTTGGAGTTGTTGCCGAAGTTTAGATAACTCCAGGAGTTCAGAGTTAACGCATGGAGAATCATCCACGAAAAAGCGAGACGTAGCAGGGTAAGCAGGTGATGGTCCAGAAGTCTTAGAATAATTATCAAACACCAACTGGAAGAAAGAAAAAGTCGACATCAATTACCACACAATGGCTCATTCCTTTTCATTGATAAGTTGGGATATTTACAAAAGTAGGTCCATTACAAAAGGCCAACTCCTAGTGAGTCGACGAAAATAGTCGTCCATCACAAAGATATCGACAACTACCAAAAGTGAGCAAAAGAACGGAGGAGTAAGTTGGTCTACTTGACCTCCGGTTTGGCGGAACTGGAGGAAGCAGCTGGTTTGTGTCCCAGGAAGGAGAGGATCTTCTTAGAGTGTGGCTTGGCAGCTTTCACCAAGGATTTCCACTTCTCCTTGTTGATCTTCCCTGTGTCGCCAGCCCTTAATCAGTCGACAGTTTGCTGGCTCTCGGCAAGCAAGCTATGGTACCTTCGACCCCAACCTTCAAGCTTTCCTGTCGAAAAGTCAAGCCAAGATCTTCTTTGGGAAGGAAGCGCTTAGCAAGCTCAGAGAAGGTAGTTGGTTGTGTTTGCTTGGGGAAGAAGTAGGGGAAGAGGCGCGTGAGTGCGGTCCGCGCATCGACAATACTGCTGCGCGCCAAATCCCCGTGAAGTTCAAGGATGGAGAGGGCATCGAGAAGACGATCGTCCTCAGCTTCTTGAAGGGCAAAATCATCACCAATTTTTCCTGCTGAAACAAAATTCGGGTTCATCAAAACAATATGTGGAGAGCCAATCTTAGAAGAAGCTCGAGAACAATGATCAAAAGAACTTACTTACAAAATGCCGATTTTGCGACTCCAGGCGGCGTATGATGGCCTCTTCACGCGCAATTTGAAGAGTCGTTTTCTCGCTCAAAGAAGTCTCAGCGTGATGAAGCCTTTTTCGAAGGTCTCCAACAGAGGCAACGTCTTCTTCGGCTTTCTCGCGAGCTTTTTCGCTTTACTCAAGCTTGATGGCGAGATCATCAGCACGTTTGTTAGCTTTGGCGAGAGCCTCTAGCGGAAGGAAACGAGGCAGGAGAGTTAAAATAAAGATTGCAATATAGTCTACTCGATGAAAAACAACATATCTTATCCACATGAAGGTGTACCTTTCAAACTTTTGACAGTGTCACGGTACCCAATAAATTGAGTACCGAGACTGATGAAGTGTTTCATCAAAGGCTGTAGAAAGAAAGACGATGGAAAGGTTCAGACGAAAAAAACTCGACAAACGATACAAAATAGTTGCAAGGGTTCTTACATCATCCAAGGGAGGGGCCGTCGAACTCCCGTCCAAGTCGCGTTTCTCGCCCAGTTCAATCCTCGCTCTTTTGGGCGAGGAGGCTCGGGGGCTGACGAGAGGAGTCGACATTTCCAAGTCTTGATGAGGAGGAGATGAGGTTTCCTCCGTTGCACGGCGAGCTTCCGAAAGAACTAAAGTTTGCGACGTGCTCGTTGGAGCAGTCACATTGGCGGGTGGTTCTTCTTCTTCTTCGCCACTATCCACAAAGATAACATGAGAATATTTACAAGCAATATATAAAAAGAAAAAGGAGGGAAAGTAGCTTACGAGCTAATGGTGGCATCCTCGTAAGGACAGAAGGCACCCTCTTCCTCGGGAGAAGATTTCTCGGCAGGTGATTCGCTGGGTTTGGAGGTGTCGGAATCCTCGACTTCACCCCTCTTTCTCTTGTTCCTTGGGGAAGCAACGGAAGGGAGAGAGCGTACTGATTCGGAAGCATCAGATTCTGTCTCTTTTTCAGAGGAAGCCGCGGATTTGTGAGATCCTGCGACTTCACTTTTAGGGCGAGAAGTATCCTGCGAATCGTCGATAACGACGGCTCGTTCGTTGACCTCCCCACCTTTAGGTAGGGGAGGCAGGGAGGATAAAACTTGATGTTTCTGTAGAAGGAAAATTTACACCAACGGAAAGTTAAGCAAGACAGCAGTCGGAAAAATATAAACTCGGGAAGACAAGTTAAGCAAGATAGCAGTCGAAAAAACATAAATTCGAGAAGACAAGTTATCTACCTTGGGGAGGGCGTTGGTGCCGCTGTATGGTTCCACGCGACAAGAGGTTGGAATTGTGTCTTTCTTGTTCAGCGACGAAATACGTCGGACAAGCTTCTCCAAATCCTTCACCGAAAGATCCTTGGTTACGCGGTCCGCGTATTTTTCGCCAGCATACATCCAGAGGAGGTTTTTGCGAGCCTGCAGAGGCTGCACCCTGATCCTAAGGAAGTAAGCAGTAATCTGAACACTCGACAGTTCCTTGCCACAGGTGTTCTGAAGCTCGTGGATGCGCTTCATCAGCGCATCTGAAGTTCCTTGCCCAGGATCGACGTCGAAGGATTTTTGCGCCACCATCAAAAGGCGCGATGTTGTAGTCCTGCGAGTCGCTGTACTCCTCGTGGATGTATAGCCATCTCCAGCGCCACCCTTGGACGGAATCGAGGAATTTGACGTCGAAATACTCGACATCGGGACGGATGCAGATAACAACACCACTTACATTGTAGGCGATGTTGTGGGAGCTGTTACGGCGAACAAGAAAGATGTGTTTCAACAGGCCCCAATTTGGATGGGTCCCGAGAAAGCATTCACACAGGGTGATGAAGATGGAGATATGGAGCATAGAGTTGGGAGTCAGCTGGTGTAGCTGCAGCCCATAGACATAAAGTAATCCACGGAGGAATTCGTGGATGGGAGTGGACATGCCGCAAATGAGGTGGTTATTGAAAGTTACCCGGTATCTGATGCGGGGCGTCGGGAAGCTTTCTTCCCCGGGAAAGATCGGCCCCTCTTCCTTCTTTGTCAGCCCAAGCTTCTTGAGCAGGTTCATGTCCTGGTTCGAGATCTTGGATCTGTCCCACTCAGAGATTTCCAAATCCTCCGTCGCCATGTTGGTTCTTGGAGCGGTGTGCCTTGTGAGCTTGGCCCGTGGTGGCATCAACATGAGTGCTGGAGAGATTGAAAAAGAGCACGGGCGCAGGAGCTTAGTAGTAGCAATGGAGGTTTTGGAGAGAGAAAGGAAGGGAGCGCGGTGCAGCGAAGGGCATTATTGAGGAAGAAGAAGGTTATTTATAGCGAGCCATTGAACCGTTGCACCGTTGGATGATGGAGAAATAAATCCAATACCTTACACGTGTTTCCATGGGTAAAATGGTCTTTTTACTGCGAAGTAACTAGATAGGCGCTATAGCGCGCGTGCCAGAGAAGGCGGAGGACGTGTGTCCCCACCTGTGTAACGTGTCAAGCAACGCAGTATTAAGGACCCACGGGTCAGTGACAGGACAGGACTCGCACCTTCCCAATACAGTGATCGTGGCCATCGTCAGCGCTGATGTCATTATAAGGAAAATTTCGGCTACAGTGCTTTGAGGATCGGCGACAGAGGAGTATTATTGGAAATTTCGGGAGCCTTTGATCAAATACAAGTTTTTGGTCAAATGCTCGGGGGCTACTTTTATAAAGAGTTTTGATATGGAGTTGATTCAAAAAAGACAAACATGAGCCTACAACCAAGTATAAATACTCGACTGTAGCCTCGGGGGCTACTCCCATCGGGAGCGCTGGTCGCGCACCCGATAAAGATGGAAGTACTAGAAGAGTTGGCAATATAGCGACAAAGATAATAAAAAGGTGAGCCTACAACCAAGTACAAGCACTTGGTTGTAGCCTCGGGGGCTACTCCCGTCGGGAACGCTGGTCGCGTACCCGATGAAATTGAAGAAGTCATGGTGAGCATATTTCGAGTTATGATACAACTCTTCATATACACCAATCGGGAGGACAAGATAAAAAAATATAGGAGTCAACATATGACTCGAATAAATGTGCTATTCCAACAGCCGAAAAAGGCACTCGAAAATATATTCTCAGAGCGCCTCAGTCGCGACTTAATCTCGGAATGCCGCAATACTTTGCGAAGGTAAGACCCCAGGATCCGTCCTGTGCGGCGTGGCATCGCACCCGAATGCGCTCTGCTAGTTTTTTCCGTATCAACAGATGCGAAGAAAATCCTAACGGATGCATTAGGTACCCGATAAAATATGACTGGAGTTCGGCATATGGTAAGACCTTAAGCGGCACATGTCGAATTACGCCAGTATATGATGTCTACGCCCCCCTCCTTTTCCTATAGACAGTGTTGGGCCTCCAAGAGCAGATGTTTGTAGAACAGCAGCAAGTTTTCCCTTAAGTGGATCACCCAAGGTTTATCGAACTCAGGGAGGAAGAGGTCAAAGATATCCCTCTCATGCAACCCTGCAACCACAAAGCAAGAAGTCTCTTGTGTCCCCAACACACCTAATTATAGGTGTACTAGTTCGGCGAAGAGATAGTGAAATACAGGTGGTACGAATATATATGAGCAGTAGCAACGGTGCCAGAAAATAGCTTGCTGGCGTGTAGTTGATGGTGGTAGTATTGCAGATAGAGTAACGCTTAAGAAACAAGAAACAAGCAGCGATAGCAGTATTTAGGAACAAGGCCTAGGGATTACACTTTCACTAGTGGACACTCTCAACATTGATCACATAACAGAATAGATAAATGCATACTCTACACTCTTGTTGGATGATGAACACATTGCGTAGGATTACACGAACCCTCAATGCCGGAGTTAACAAGCTCCACAATTCAATGTTCATATTTAAATAACCTTAGAGTGCATGAAAGATCAATTCGACTAAACCAAGTACTAACATAGCATGCACACTGTCACCTTCATGCTATGTAGGAGGAATAATACACATCAATACTATCATAGCAATAGTTAACTTCATAATCTACAAGAGATCATAATCATAGCATAAATCAAGTACTAACACGGATGCACACACTGTCACCATTACACCGTGCAGGAGGAATAAAACTACTTTAATAACATCACTAGAGTAGCATGCAGATAAATTGTGATACAAAACACATTGCAATCATAAAGAGATATAAATAAGCACTTCACTATGCTCTTCATAACAGTGAATAAGTATTCTGTGAAATATAGCCTAAGAGACCCACACGGTGCACACACTGTCACCTTTACACACGTGGGACAAGGAGTCTCCGGAGATCACATGAGTAAAATTCACTTGACTAGCATAACGACATCTAGATTACAAGCATCATCATATGAATCTCAATCATGTAAGGCAGCTCATGAGATTATTGTATTGAAGTACATAGGAGAGAGATGAACCACATAGCTACCGGTACAGCCCTGAGCCTCGATGGAGAACTACTCCCTCCTCATGGGAGCAGCAGCGGTGATGAAGATGGCGGTGGAGATGGCAGCGGTGTCGATGGAGAAGCCTTCCGGGGGCACTTCCCCGTTCCCGAGCGTGCGTCGGAACAGAGACTCTGTCCCCAGATCTTGGCTTCGCGATGGCGGCGGCTGCGGAAGGTTTTTGCGGGTTTCGTCGAACGTATCGGGGTTTTCGCGACGGAGGCTTTAAATAGGCGGAAGGGCAAGGTCGGTGGACTTACGGGGGCCCACACTATAGGGGGCGCGGCCCCCCTTGGCCGCGCCGGCCTAGGGTCCAGTGGCCCTGTCCCCTCTCGGCGGGTTCTCGTGTGTTACGGATGCTTCCGGGCAAAATAGGAACCTGGGCGTTGATTTCGTCCAATTCCGAGAATATTTCGTTACTAGGATTTCTGAAACCAAAAACAGCAGAAAACAAAGAATCGGCACTTCGGCATCTTGTTAATAGGTTAGTTCCAGAAAATGCACGAATATGACATAAAGTGTGCATAAAACATGTAGATAACATCAATAATGTGGCATGGAACATAAGAAATTATCGATACGTCGGAGACGTATCAGCATCCCCAAGCTTAGTTCTGCTCGTCCCGAGCAGGTAAAACGATAACAAAGATAATTTCTGGAGTGACATGCCATCATAAACTTGATCATACTATTTGTAAGCATATGTAATGAATGCAGCAATCCAAGACAATGGTAATGACATGAGTAAACAAATGAATCATAAAGCAAAGACTTTTCATGAATAGCACTTCAAGACAAGCATCAATAAGTCTTGCATAAGAGTTAACTCATAAAGCAATAAATCAAAGTAAAGGTATTGAAGCAACACAAAGGAAGATTAAGTTTCAGCGGTTGCTTTCAACTTATAACATGTATATCTCATGGATATTGTCAACATAGAGTAATATAATAAGTGCAATATGCAAGTATGTAGGAATCAATGCACAGTTCACACAAGTGTTTGCTTCTTGAGGTGGAGAGAAATAGGTGAACTGACTCAACAATGAAAGTAGAAGAATGGTCCTCCATAGAGGAAAAGCATCGATTGCTATATTTGTGCTAGAGCTTTGATTTTGAAAACATGAAACAATTTTGTCAACGGTAGTAATAAAGCATATGTATCATGTAAATTATATCTTACAAGTTGCAAGCCTCATGCATAGTATACTAATAGTGCCCGCACCTTGTCCTAATTAGCTTGGACTACCGGATCATCACAATGCACATGTTTTAACCAAGTGTCACAAAGGGGTACCTCTATGCCTTTGTACAAAGGTCTAAGGAGAAAGCTCGCATTGGATTTCTCGCTATTGATTATTCTCAACTTAGACATCCATACCGGGACAACATAGACAACAGATAATGGACTCCTCTTTAATGCATAAGCATGTGGCAACAATTAATTTTCTCATATGAGATTGAGGATATATGTCCAAAACTGAAACTTCTACCATGGATCATGGCTTTAGTTAGCGGCCCAATGTTCTTCTCTAACAATATGCATGCTCTAACCATAAGGTGGTAGATCGCTCTTACTTCAAACAAGACGGACATGCATAGCAACTCACATGATATTCAACAAAGAGTAGTTGATGGCGTCCCCAGGAACATGGTTATCGCACAACAAGCAACTTAATAAGAGATAAAGTGCATAAGTACATATTCAATACCACAATAGTTTTTAAGCTATTTGTCCCATGAGCTATATATTGCAAAGGTGAATGATGGAATTTTAAAGGTAGCACTCAAGCAATTTACTTTGGAATGGCGGAGAAATACCATGTAGTAGGTAGGTATGGTGGACACAAATGGCATAGTGGTTGGCTCAAGTATTTTGGATGCATGAGAAGTATTCCCTCTCGATACAAGGTTTTAGGCTAGCAAGGCTATTTGAAACAAACACAAGGATGAAGCGGTGCAGCAAAACTCACATAAAAGACATATTGAAAACATTATAAGACTCTACACCGTCTTCCTTGTTGTTCAAACTCAATACTAGAAATTATCTAGACTCTAGAGAGACCAAATATGCAAACCAAATTTTAGCATGCTCTATGTATTTCTTCATTAATGGGTGCAAAGCATATGATGCAAGAGCTTAAACATGAGCACAACAATTGCCAAGTATTACATTACTCAAGACATTTAGAATTACTACATGTAGCATTTTCCAATTCCAACCATATAACAATTTAACGAAGAAGAAACTTCGCCATGAATACTATGAGTAAAGCCTAAGGACATACTTGTCCATATGCTACAGCGGAGCGTGTCTCTCTCCCACACAAAGAATGCTAGGATCCATTTTATTCAAACAAAACAAAAACAAAAACAAACCGACGCTCCAAGCAAAGTACATAAGATGTGATGGAATAAAAATATAGTTTCAGGGGAGGAACCTGATAATGTTGTCGATGAAGAAGGAGATGCCTTGGGCATCCCCAAGCTTAGATGCTTGAGTCTTTTTGAAATATACAGGGATGAACCACCGGGGCATCCCCAAGCTTAGACTTTTCACTCTTCTTGATCGTAGTATATCATCCCCCTCTCTTGATCCTTGAAAACTTCCTCCACACCAAACTCGAAACAACTCACTAGATGGTTAGTGCGTAATCAAAAACTCACATGTTCAGAGGTGACACAATCATTCTTAACACTTCTGGACATTGCTCAAAGCTACTGGAAGGTAATGGAACAAAGAAATCCACCCAACACAGCGAAAGAAGCAATGCGAAATAAAAGGCAGAATCTGTCAAAACAGAACAGTCCGTAAAGACGAATTTTAAAATGGCACCAGACTTGCTCCGATGAAAATGATCAAATTGAATGAAAGTTGCGTACATATCTGAGGATCACTCACGTAAATTGGCATAATTTTCTGAGTTACCTACAGAGAATTAGGCCCAGATTCGTGACAGCAAGAAAACAGTTTCTGCGCAGTAATCCAAATCTAGTATTGACTTTACTATCAAAGACTTTACTTGGCACAACAAAACACAAAACTAAGATAAGGAGAGGTTGCTACAGTAGTAAACAACTTCCAAGACACAAATATAAAACAAAGTACTGTAGCAAAATAACACATGGGTTATCTCCCAAGAAGTTCTTTCTTTATAGCCATTAAGATGGGCTCAGCAGTTTTAATGATGCACTCATAAGAAATAGTAGTTGAAGCGAAAGAGAGCATCCAGAGGCAAATTCAAGACACATTTAAGTCTAACATGCTTCCTATGCATAGGAATCTTGTAAATAAACAAGTTCATGAAAAGCAAAGTAACAAGCATAGGAAGATAAAACAAGTATAGCTTCAAAAATTTCAGCACATAGAGAGGTGTTTTAGTAACATGAAAATTTCTACAACCATATTTTCCTCTCTCATAATAACTTTCAGTAGTGTCATGAGCAAACTCAACAATATAACTATCACATAAAGCATTCTTATCATGAGTCTCATGCATAAAATTATTACTACTCCCAACATAAGCATAGTTATTCTTATTAATTGTAGTAGGAGCAAATTCAACAAAGTAGCTATCATTATTATTCTCATCAAGTGTAGGAGGCATAGTATTATCATCATAAAAATTACTCTCCATAGTAGGCGGCACTAAAAGACCAATATCATTATAATCATCATAAATAGGAGGCAAAGTATCATCAAAGAAAATTTTCTCCTCAATGCTTGGGGGACTAAAAAGATCATGAAAACCAGCTTCCCCAAGCTTAGAACTTTCTATATCATTATCAACAATGGTGTTCAAAGCGTTCATACTAATATTACTACCATCATGCAAATAAGATTCCATAGGTTTTTTAATTTTCGCATCAAACAATCCATGTTTTAAATCAGGAAATAGAATAAGAAGCTCATTCTTGTCCATTATGCCAAACTAGTGTAAACAAGAAAAAAAAGATGCAATTGCAGGATCTAAAGGAAATAGCTTCGAGTACTTACAACGGCGAAAATAGCTTAGTAGCCGAGATTCGGAGTGTGAGTACCTTTTACCTTTCCTCCCCGGCAACGGCGCCAGAAAATAGCTTGATGTCTACGCCCCCTCCTTTTCCTGTAGACAGTGTTAGGCCTCCAAGAGCAGAGGTTTGTAGAACAGCAGCAAGTTTTCCCTTAAGTGGATCACCCAAGGTTTATCGAACTCAGGGAGGAAGAGATCAAAGATATCCCTCTCATGCAACCCTGCAACCACAAAGCAAGAAGTCTCTTGTGTCCCCAACACACCTAATTATAGGTGTACTAGTTCGGCGAAGAGATAGTGAAATACAGGTGGTATGAATATATATGAGCAGTAGCAACGGTGCCAGAAAATAGCTTGCTGGCGTGTAGTTGATGGTGGTAGTATTGCAGCAGTAGTAACGCAGTAAAACAATAAACAAGCAGCGATAGCAGTATTTAGGAACAAGGCCTAGGGATTACACTTTCACTAGTGGACACTCTCAACATTGATCACATAACAGAATAGATAAATGCATACTCTACACTCTTGTTGGATGATGAACACATTGCGTAGGATTACACGAACCCTCAATGCCGGAGTTGACAAGCTCCACAATTCAATGTTCATATTTAAATAACCTTAGAGTGCATGAAAGATCAATTCGACTAAACCAAGTACTAACATAGCATGCACACTGTCACCTTCATGCTATGTAGGAGGAATAATACACATCAATACTATCATAGCAATAGTTAACTTCATAATCTACAAGAGATCATAATCATAGCATAAACCAAGTACTAACACGGATGCACACACTGTCACCATTACACCGTGCAGGAGGAATAAAAATACTTTAATAACATCACTAGAGTAGCATGCAGATAAATTGTGATACAAAACACATTGCAATCATAAAGAGATATAAATAAGCACTTCACTATGCTCTTCATAACAGTGAATAAGTATTCTGTGAAATATAGCCTAAGAGACCCACACGGTGCACACACTGTCACCTTTACACACGTGGGACAAGGAGTCCCCGGAGATCACATGAGTAAAATTCACTTGACTAGCATAACGACATCTAGATTACAAGCATCATCATATGAATCTCAATCATGTAAGGCAGCTCATGAGATTATTGTATTGAAGTACATAGGAGAGAGATGAACCACATAGCTACCGGTACAGCCCCGAGCCTCGATGGAGAACTACTCCCTCCTCATGGGAGCAGCAGCGGTGATGAAGATGGCGGTGGAGATGGCAGCGGTGTCGATGGAGAAGCCTTCCGGGGGCACTTCCCCGTTCCGGCAGCGTGCCGGAACAGAGACTCCTGTCCCCCAGATCTTGGCTTCGCGATGGCGGCGGCTCTGGAAGGTTTTTGCGGGTTTCATCGAACGTATCAGGGTTTTCGCGACGGAGGCTTTAAATAGGCGGAAGGGCAAGGTCGGTGGACTTCTGGGGGGCCCACACTATAGGGGGGCGTGGCCCCCCTTGGTCGCGTCGGCCTAGGGTCTGGTGGCCCTGTCCCCCCTCTCTGGCGGTTCTCGTGTGTTCTGGATGCTTCCGGGCAAAATAGGAACCTGGGCGTTGATTTCGTCCAATTCCGAGAATATTTCGTTACTAGGATTTCTGAAACCAAAAACAGCAGAAAACAAAGAATCGGCACTTCGGCATCTTGTTAATAGGTTAGTTCCAGAAAATGCACGAATATGACATAAAGTGTGCATAAAACATGTAGATAACATCAATAATGTGGCATGGAACATAAGAAATTATCGATACGTCGGAGACGTATCAGTATACTAAGATCATATCCAGGGACTTGATCTTGAAGTAGGTTTTTGCGGGATTGCCACGAGAGTAGTTAACTGGTACCTGATCCGTCAGATGAACCAGCCCCAACTACCATTATCCCTGTACAATATATGATTGTTTTGTGAGAGTTATTTAGTGACTCAAAGAAATCAGGTGTTAGTTGTAATGATGGAGATTTTCCCTGATTCTTCGATTCAAGCAAAATCTCAGGGCTACTGACATAGGCATCCCCAATGGGCCTGCCGAAGATGGTACCCGAGGTTTACTGAAGGCCCACGACCCGAAGTTTATGAAGCCCGGAAGCCCAGTTAAGCGATGGTTTGGAAAGATAGAGTTGTATTAGGAATAATGACTTGTAACTATTACGGGACGAACTAAGAGAGTCTCCCGGTCTTTGTAACTTGTACATCATGAAGCCCTCGGCTCCGCCTCCTATATAAGGGGGAGTCGAGGGAGAAAGAGAGGATCGATTCATTGTCAACATAACCCTAGTTTTCTAGCAGTCGAGTACTTTTTCGGCTGAACCATCGAGATCTACTTGCCCTCTACTTCTCTGAAAACCCTAGTCTACAATCCGTAGGCATTGACAAGTCGATAACTAGTCATGGTGTACTTCATCAGCGACGGATCTGAGGAGGGATGGATTGGCGGCTTCACAGCGCGGTTGTAGACGATGGCTTCAATCGTCTTGGCATCGATTTGCACTCTCGGCACCGCCGCCGTCTTGGTGTCCTTCATCAGCAACGGATCTGAGGAGGGCAACGGAAGTGAGACATCAACAGGCTCCGACATTAAGGGCTGGATCTGCACCATCGAAGCGATGTTGTAGACGATGGCTTCAATGATCTTGGCATCGATGACCACTGTCGGCACGACCGCCGTCTTGGTGTCCTTCGTCAGCAATCTGAGGAAGGCAACGGAAGTGAGACATCAACAGGCTCCGACATTGAAGGCTGGACCTGCGCCGTCGAAGCGATGTTGTAGGCGATGGCTTCAATGATCTTGGCATCGATGACCACTGTCGGCTCGGCCGCCGTCTTGGTGTTCTTCATCATCAACAGATCTAAGAAGAGAAACGAAATTGAGATAGAGAGAGACATTTCAACTATTTCTGAGGGTTAGATCCTCACCGGCACTCTTAGATCCACGCTGCCGCACAGTTAGATCCGCGCCGCCGCACGCACGATTAGATCCGCGCCGCCACACGCACGCTGCGGTTCCACGCCGCCGCGACCACCGGAGTAAGAGAGGAAATAGGAGAGAGGAAGATGCGACTGGAATATGCGACTGCCAGGGTTGGTAGGTATGTGCTCTGATATTCTCTCTGTATGCGTCCATCGAGGTAGAGAGAGATATACAGGCCTTCCGATCATAAATGATCCAACGGTGCAAGCGTATGTTTAGCTATCAACCAACCAAGATCCGTGTGACACACATCTCGACTAATCAGAGATCAGCCAGTGAGTACAAGTGAGGAAAACTGAGTAGAACTAAGAGGGGGAAAAGTGAGGAAATGTTTATCGGAAGGGCAAAACTGAGTAGGACTGAGTAAAACAAGTGGACGTGGAGGGGAAAAACTGAGTAAAACTAAGTAAAACAGGGGCACCCAAATAATAAAGGGAGTAAGGGAAATTGAAGGTTTTGGCATAAACATTGTTAGATTGTGTTATTTGAACAATATATTACATTTTGGACGATGTGATATTGTTTGCAATTCAAAGATACACAAGTGTGACGGATTTGGACTCATTTGGACAAAGTTTGTAAGCATAGTGGGTATTTGGGAGGTGTGTTGAGTAGAAAGCCCTACATCTTCATAGCTAGTAGCTCATGGACTAGGAAGTGGTTTCGGGAAAAACTTCATATCTCTATATTTCCTTTTCCATTATTATTTCTCTAGGTTGTAGGTAACATAACAAGACTCCATGGGAAGGTTCCACCATGTTTTGAATTATTTTGAATTAAACTAAACCAAACACTATATTTTTTTAGTTTAGTCACTTAGAAAATGATAAATGTGGCTTAAGCGATGAACTTATTCGAGGTGCATGACCATAGAAAACTTGCAATAACACATACATTATTGTGATTATTCAACATACAAACTTGGGAACGTCACACTAGTTCGAATTCAATACAAAGGGATCCCCAATACAAATTGGTCATACAAATTCAAATTAATTGTTCAAAATAAAATCTTTCTCTTGCTCCTGGTGTGACTCGCTGGGGCCACCACCTTACTCCGGGTAACCCTACCAGGGATATTACCGGTGTCTGCCCTCCTTTTGCCCTCTTTCTTCCTCTTCTTCTTCTCTTCGGGTTGTGCCAAGACCGAGACAACTATATCATACGAAGCTTGTGCTCTTTCTTGTAATGCATTTTCTTCCCTTGCTTCTACAATCTGCTCTTCCATCTGTTCACTCATCTGGCGCATCATTTCTTCAACGGCCTCTCGATCCATCTGTTCCCTCTGCTCTTGATCCATCGGTTCAAGCAGCTTTCGATCCATCTGTTCCCTCTGCTCTCGATCCATCGGTTCAAGCAGCTCTCGTTCCATCGGTTCAAGCAGCTCTCGATCAATCGATTCAAGCAGCTCTCGATCAATCTCCTCAAGTTGAATTTCTGCTTCAATCTCCTCATGTTGAATTGCTGCTTCAATCACCTCATGTTGAATTGTTGCTTCATTCTCCTCTGCATTTGCTGCTCCCGCCTGATCTTCCATTCCAAAAGCTGGGTCAACTAGATTTTTACAAAGCCTAGCAATGTGTCCAGGGATTCCACAACGTTTGCACTTACATTTTCGAATCGATGCACCACCCTCTGCACTAGCTCTGGTCCTATTCTTCCCCGGCCTACCTGCCGGTCTAGTCAAAACTGGAGAGTACAGTTTGAAGCCTGGATCGACTTTCATCCATTGGTCTTTTCCCAACGAGGTAGGAACATTCATATCATATGCAGCCCTAAATTTGGCAACAGGGAAATACTCTGACACATACTGATCAACTTCACCTTCTAAACCCCCTATAACACTCATGAAAAACAATGCGTGTATGCAGGGTATCCCACAAATCTGCCATCGCCTACAATGGCATGTCCTATCAACCAAACTCACTGGATACCTCCACTGCCTGTTTTTACTGTCAGTGTAGGTTACCTCAACCTCCATTCCTTTTCTGATGCATTTCATCTTCAATTGTTTTCCCCTGGCATGCAAAGACTTAATCAAAGATGGGAGCATGAGATGGCCAACATATTTTGTGGATGCAATTCTTTGACACAGATCGATCTTTATCATGATCATCTGCCTAATCTTATCAAATATTTACCACAGCATAAACCCTTTCAATGACTTGACCTTTGAGTTGAAACTCTCCGCAAGGTTACTTACTTGTTACATAGTCTATCTTGCAAATTTCATTGAATTAGCTTCTTGACCACACCCTACCATGATGTTCATCCAACTACTCCTTCACCCCAGGATTTTGTGTATACAACACATCCAAATGAAACAGATGCTTCCTAATGCTGCATGTGTATGAAGCTGGTCATAGGTTGTCAGTAAAAACTGTACCCTTGAATTTCTTTTTAAAATTTTGTACCAAGTGTCGCATACATTCCCTATTCTCCACTCCAGGGAATACTGCTTCTACTGTACTCTCCAAACCTTTGCAAGCGTTTGTGTGGATATCAAGTACTGGTGGATGACCTATAAGGTCGCGCAAATTCTGCAGAAACCAAGTTCAACTTTTCTCTGACTCAACCTCCAAAACTCCATAAGCAACAGGGAACATCCAATTGTGTCCATGAGATGCAGTACCAGCAACTAGCTGTCCTTTAAACCTGCCATGAAGAGTTGTTGCATCCACGGCCAAATAAGGCGTGCAACCATCCAGAAAGCCTTTCCAGCAAGCTTTGAAACAAACAAAAGCCCTTCTAAAACATTCCTTCTGCATTATCCTCCCGCTTTTCAATTTGTAGGGAACTGTATGCTTGTCTATCGCTACAACACTGCCTGGACTAGCCATCTCCACTTCAGCTTTGAAAGTGTAAAGCAACTGAAAGCTTTCATTCCATGGACCGTTGATCATGTCAAGAGCTATTTCCTTTGCATAGAACATCCTCATATAAGTTATTTGTATATCAAACTTCTCAAGCATCTTTTTTATGAGTGGTGTTGGACCAAGTGAAGGAGTTTCTCTCAGCCAATCTATGATTGCATCTGCCAACCACCTAGTCTTCGCTAGCTTTGATTTATCCTCTGGCGCTTCCCCTCGAGGTGGACAAGTATGGACGATCGAGTTCTTCTTTATCTGAAACATAATGATAAGGGATGTCAGTAACAGTTAACAAATTTTACACCGTGATCTAAAATACACAACTGGTTGGCGTAGTACCTGAACCACAGTGCTTCTGAGCATTGTGGATGCATGCAGCCTCCACCTACACCTCTTGTATGGGCATTTAACTGTGAACCTACCTGGCTCACTTGAATAACCTCATAATCATTCTTGGAGAGAATGCAATATGTAGTAATTGTATTACGGTAGTCCATCATTGTTTGAAATACGGTGCCTTCTGCAAGCTGAGGATCCGCCCTGTTCCACTCAATTGTTGGCAAGTCATCACCTTCGTAATCGGCTAAAACGAGGCTGTCATTGTTATCATCCTTCTCTTCATCACCAGTGTCATCAAATCTGGCACCTTGTGCAATATCTTCGATGTATTATTCCTACATTGCCTGCTTACTGCATCGATCTACCAATTCAGGAAACATCAACTCATCCTCATCATCTTGAGGAGATTGATCCTCAATCTCTGTATCGTCCTCCACATCGACCGCAGGAACGATCTGGCTACCACTAGCACTGGGAACAGATGGTGCTGCTATGGACCTACAAGGAGCGCGTCGGCGCACACTATTAGTAGAGGCAGCAACAGTAGAGAGACATGATGCCTGACCACCTGATGATGCCCCAACACCAAATGATGCCTGGCCCCTGTCCACATGGATACAAATTTTACCGACACGGCAAGAATCATTCAAAGCAAAAAAGAATTCCCAGATCATCGTCGGAAATTAGTGGAACCAATCTTCCCTCCGTGCTGTTGAAATATTCGAAATCAACTGAATCGCGAGGGCCCCAGGTGTACTTAGCGCAGATATTATCTTTCAAATCCCTCAACAAGATGGTGGTTGCAACCACTGCTGGGATGTAAAATCCCGTCATATTGCGTTTAGAATCACGCGTAAAGCTAGTATCCAGCCTAACCACCAGCCGAAAAGCCATCGCTGGATCAATCCTATTCGAAAAGCAACGCAGTTAGTTGAGCAACAACGATTCGCGCTCAAAAACTGCCTACTGTTAATTCATATAGGCAGACGATGCTTACCCAGATGAAATCCATGCGTTAGATCTCTCCGATTCCCAATCTTCTCCGCGGCTGAGGGGCAGAATCGGCACACCAGACGGATGTACAAACTCTATCGCAACAGGGGTAGATCTAGTGGAGGCGGTCTCCGCCTCCCGGGGGTGGTGGTGGGGGCGGCTCGGGGGCGGACGACGCCATAAGGTAGGAGGGCAGGACGGCGTGGCGGCGGAGGGGCGGTGTGTGAGCTCCTCCAGTCTCGGGCGGAGGGGAAAGCTTTGGGTGAGTGAGATACCGCCAGTCCGACGTATCTCATTGGGTCAACAGTCAACACAATTCAAAAGCAACGGTCAATTCACAACCACCGCGGCTCCCTAGCCGTCACTGGTAACGGTCAAGGCTTCTGACCAGACGGCAACCCTCCCGTCCGAGCGTCTGCGAGGGGTTTCAAACTAGAGGGAGGGGAACACTAAGGAAAAATTAAGCGACTGGGGAAAACTGAGTACAACTAACGAATCAGGGGCACGAAAATAGAAATCCCTATTCTAAATGTTATGTTTATGACGTAGGTTGTCTGCTAAGAGCATCTCCAACCAGCGTTGTATCCAGCGTTGTATCCAAAAAAGTGACTAGTTTAGCGCGCGAGTGACGTAAATTGATGCTCCAACAGATGTTGCAATAGGTGCTGTAAAGTGGAGCGCGCTCTGCAAAAGCGCTATCTCGTGCACTATATCTACCGCGCCGAAAAAAACGTGCGGTACAAATCACGCTCAGAAACAACTACCCAGTTTTACAGCTCCAAAATTTAGAGCTTCTGTCGGAGGTGAATATGGCCTCACGCGCGAAACACGGATCAAGCGCGCTGCAAATTGCTTTTACAGCGCCAAAATTTAGCGCGACGGATGCTCTAATCTATCTACATCTACACTTACTTAAAAAGGACGAAGGTGTTCCCTATTCTGCCTACCACGCACTACGACTAACTTTCGTCGTTCTCGTCGTACTACCGTCCCGCATCGCTGGCACACAAATGGGCCAAGCCCAACAAATCACTCTCACCCTCCCCTCAAAAAAAAGTCAACTCGCATTCCCTGGTCTTGTCTTCTCCCCACTCTCCTCACCTGATCCTAGACCTAGGTCCGTTCCCCGCCGGCCGCCACATCGTGGAGTCGGGAAGAGCGTGGAGACGCACACCACGGAACTGGAGGAGGCCGTAGGCGGTGATATCCATAGGATTCACATGGGCACGTCGTCCTCCAAGGGATCCATGGACACCGCAGTGTCTCCTACCGCCGATTCCTCCTCCGTGAGTTCCATGATCGCCGCCTGCATGCGCTGAAGCTCTGCGATGAGACCGAATCTGCGGCCCACGATGCTGCGGCCGGAATATCTCCCAGAGGCGGAGCAGGTGGGGGCAAACCCTGAGGGAGATGGGATCCCGCGCCCGGAGAGGGACCGGCGGTGGGCGCTGCACTGCATCGTCGCCTCCCTCCCTTGCCGCGCTCCACTGCATCGCCGCCTACTTCTCTCTCCACCGCTGTAACCGCCGGTTCCCCTAACCGCATGATCTCCGTGTGATCGAAAGTGAAGAACTGTTTATAGCATCGAGTGTGGGCTTGGGGGCTCCGATGTCGTCATCCATCGCATCCATTGTCTTCAAGATGATCGGCATCAGCGTTTGCAAGTGCAGCCTCCGCGCAGGTAACACACACGTATGTACATGCCCTTTTTCTGTTAGGCTTTTGTTTTACTTCTGAATACATGTGATTCTTCTGAAAACGAGTACAATCATACAACCCATGGTTGCTCTATCGGGCTTTGCAGGCATTTAGTGTCACAGTTTCAGTTACATAAAGCTATTGTGTTAGTGCTCATGGGGTCATGCCTAGATCAGGCGCTTCCAGTACTTCATTGGCTTGCAGAGTGTAAGTGCACATATTTCTTCATATATTTGAAGTGCAAACGGTTCAATTTATTGACATAACAAGCATATTTTTTTTTAGACTTCAGAAGAGGCCGGGAGAATGCCTACAGATGGAAGCCTCTATCAGATCGTGATTTGTTATACTTCTTGGAAAATACTTGCTGGTGCGTGCATTTTCTCAAATTATTAGGTGCTGCTTTGGAGGCTCTTATCTCAACCTGATATTATTTTCTGGTTTACCAAAGTAGATATGTTGTTAACTAGAGGTAGTTAGTTAGTTACTGAGTCTATTGATGAGAGGTTTATCAAATAAAATTAAATAGGAATCGACATTTTTTAAACTCTCAAGCAAACTCAAAAAATATTGCAAACTAAGAAAGATGTAGATAGTTAACATTAAGTATTGGCAGTTTTTAAACTACAATGTTGTTATCTCATCTGATGTTCTGAAAGTTTTTAAACTACAATGTTGCTATCTCATCTGATGTTCTAAAAGTTTTTAAACTACAATGGATTCTGTTTATAACATTAAGTACTGGCAGAGTTCTTCGTCAATTAGCTTGAGCCTAAGAATGATATATAAAACATGTAATTGAGATTCTCCCTTTGGGTATTTATGAGAAATATTTTGTACCGATAAAACATATCCTTTTTTTGAGAGGATAAAACAGAGTCTATTAAGTAAAATGTTAGTCATATATTTGGGTTATTTGGTCATAGCTTAATAAAAATGGCATTGCAAAGGTCTCTGATAATAGCACATTATAGTGTAAACTATGGAAGTCAAAAGCCCCCCGCTCCCCCAAAAAAATTAAATCTTTTTGGCGGAGAGTTATTAATAACTATATGCCAGTAGGTGCAAACCTGATGCTGCATATTGTGCTAGAGCTTCAGCCTGTACACAGATTTTACACTAAGGGCTTAATCATTTTTCCTGCATCAGGTTTGTATGCTGATTATTTGAATGGAGGTATGCAAGATGTTCTTTGCAAGAGGAATCATTGCCAGCTTTTACGGTGGTTAGGTGAACCCATATCGTTAGAATTGTCTTCAGAAGGTATACACTATCTTTCAGGTGCGTATGTTGTACAAAATTGTAACATGGTCTTTCTAGATTCATGGATTCACTATGTTGGTGTTCTAGAAAGTATGATACATCTCCCAGAACTCAACATGGAGCAAAATTGCGTAGGTTAGTTTCTGTTGGACATACATATGCTTCTCTGAATATTTAGATGTTGCAGTCAGTGGTTAAGTTAGCTTGGTGGATCAATGATTGGGTATTCATCAAGAGTATTTTGCACCGTTTGTCATATTTTCAGCCCCGTTTCTCTCTGTCGGGGGTGGGTACTGCAGCCCTGTCGTCAGCGTTATGTGGAGGGGGCAACGAGGACGATGACGAGCAGTGGGACCATTTTCTTAATACAGACCAGTAAACGGTGCACCTAAAGATTTTATAAACTCATTGATTTTGGAAACAATGGGAAGGTGTATGTAATGTACAATGATCTTCTCATTCTCTCATTTTTGTTTACTTCATATGGAGCAGGTATTGTTTTGTCCAGTTATGTGGGTCAGCTATACTACAAGATATTCTTTTAAGTTATGATTCTATGAAAAAATTACCTGGAGCTAGCATCTCATGCACTATCCTTTTTCTATTTTCAATATGGCGGCGTCCAATATTGTAATCATTCTGCAATTTACCATGATGAGTCTTCATTTTGCATATTGATATGCAGTGTTGATTTCCTTGTTGCGGAATCGCAATCATGGAAAATTTCATGGGGATGATATTTGTCATTATTTATGTTTGATTTCATATGATTTCCAGAGCTTATCAATCAATAAACACACATTCTTAAAGGTTCGAGAATGAGCAATTTAAGGACAAAATGAACGAAGCTACCAGATATATGAACATAAATAAACTTGGTGAAGACAGGTAGAACAACTAACTTGGCGAAGACAGGTAGAACTTGCACGCGGATGTGAGGTTGAAGGGGAGCCGGAGAGTGAGAAATCCAAGGAGAAGGCGCCTGTGACTGGCGGCGGAGCAGGGGCGAGGACAAGCTCGAGGTCTTCTGGGGCGACGGAGAAGGCGCCCTCGCCTTGGCCGTGCAAAGATGCTTCCACTGACCATGACTAAACTGCAGGAGATGGAGTTCTCGGTTCTCCATTCTCATCAAGATTCTCATTGGTATTCCGTCTTTTCCTCATTGGGAGAGAATGCTCTGTTTCTTGCTGGTTCTAGGTGTTCATTGATCTCTATATGGAAAGTTTATAGCTCGTTTGGATTTCCTGGTTACTGGTCATGGTTACTGATCATTAGGTTTGTTCATGGAGAGAATTTAACATGCTCGTTTCTTCATGGCTGTTGGAGTTTGCTTGCGTCAAAAGCACCAACCGGTTATGGTTTTGCGGAATCAAGAAAGAAAGTTAGCGCTTGTAGGCCCTATACACTAAGCTTTCAGTTTTCAAGTGAATCTGGTTCTTGATATGTTGTCTAGCTGCACAGAAGTTAGTATCGGATGGGTTCAGAATTCCCTTAGTTTAGACTGAATGCTTATTAGTTGGAATGAGTCCACCGTAAGTAGTTGTCAATTAGGGTAGACAGGATGGGCGATCAAGAATAGCCAGATCCATGTTCTCGAACGGAGGACTGCAATGGCGATGACGGTGCGGCGCCGGTGTCTGACGATGAACCTACTAGGTGTGGTCTCTGAAGGCTGCCGAACACGGAACTGCGGCGGTCCTCGCACCTATCATGGAGAGGCAAGGGAGGGACTGGTCCCCGTTCGGTCTTCTCGGGAGAGTGGTGGAGCTCGATAAAGTGGGTGAGCTCGAGAGAGTGAGGAGACGGTCAGCTTTACATCGTCCACATTCCTTTTCTACGAAGGGTTTCCAGAAAAAAATGGTAGGACTTTCTTTCCTGCAAAGAGTTAGGAGCTCTTTTTCTATGTTTGACACAGAAGGCTACAATCTAGGCTATCTCCGGATATTTATGAATATCAAATGCTTGTCTCCGGATATTTATGAATATCAAAGTGTTGTTTGGACTAATGAGAAAAAAAGTATTTCTTCAGTTATACCTGTGTTTGCAGCATCCACATTTTGTGAGACAGTAATCTATCCAAAAGAAAAGGTTGTTTAGTTAACAATTATGTTTGCAGCATTTTAGTGAAGAAGTAGATACTAAATGCTTGTGTTAGCAATGATTATAGCTTATATGATTTACACATATTTTAGGAACTATTGCAAGGCCTAGCAGTGGAAGCCTGGTGGAGGGTTTGGTAAATGGCAGAGGCATCAGAGGCTTCAGCGAGGACATGAGACACCAGGTAAATGTTCTTATATGTGTTACCGTGAGGTATTCTTCCTTACTGTGTTGTTGAAACAGACTAGCAAAAATCAACTTGATAATGTGTTGATATATGTTACTATCCGAATATCTTCTCTCATGCGTTAACTTATTGGAGATGCCTACATGATAGTGTAAAGATGTATGCTTGCCTGATATTTTCAGAGATGTCCTGTTTATATGGTTAGGACCGGAGTTGTCAGATTGACACAAATTTGAATTTTTAACATTCTATTTTGCTTGCTGCCTTACTGACTTTTTTTTTCATATATCTGATTTCTTAAATTTTCTTCTTTGCAAGGTTTTCTCAGAGAAGTTGTATGCATCAAATTTATTGAATGCGATAGAGAATTAATTTGAAAGGTTTTGCTTGATCACATTTCTCTTCTTTGCAAATATTATGGACATGTTGATAGTACTTGATGAATAATACATGCTGGTAGTTCTTTGGTTAACTCCTTTTGATTTTGTGCAGTAAGTTTCTTACGGTACGACGTCCAGCTATTCATAATGGATTCAAGAGTACAAGAAGCATCAAGGGTCGCGAGATTAAAGAAGGTATCAATGAAATTTTGAAGATAAGATGATTAGGATGTAAGTGATGTGATGCTATGTAGGGAGGTAAGGAAAGGATTTTTGACCAAACAGAAATGAAGGGAGGTAGAAAGTGGGAAGGTTGAGAGTGGGGAGGCAGGCGAGAGGCACTAATAGGTGTGAGTTTCTTTTATTTTTTCGCAGTCATGACCCAAGGAAAGTTTCATGTTAATTAAGGCTTAAAAAGAAAGTATGGTTATGCATATATGTGGCTGCAAAATTATAGCTCTGTGGCTGCAAAATTACGGCTTCTCAATATGTATCAGTATCTTAAATGCATTTGAATACTCGTTGCTAGAAAATTATGACTTCTCGAAATGCATTTTAATATAATGTCAAACTACGTGGTTGTCAAAACCTAAAGATATCATGGGAACGTGGCAAGACATTTTACTATAACTATAGAAGTGATGAGGAAGAAGCACATATTTTCATCAAGTGCAAGGAGGTTAACCTGGTGTGTGGCGAGGTGTGTGGCGAAGCATGGACTGGAGCATGTTCAACATAAAAGATCGCCTTGATAGATGCTTATATGGCACTATATATTGTATGGGAAATATCAGAGCTATTGGGGATTCAACTGATGGCTGCTTGATGGAGTAACTAGAATAGTATCCATGTAGGAGATATTCCTTTCTCGATTGAATATGTTGGTCACAGAGCTTAATGTCATTCTATATACGTGCATTGAGAAAAAAAATTTAAGACCCGTGGCAACGCACGGGCATTTGTACTAGTACTAAAATAAGGAGCTGTATGCACAAATACGTTGTAATTTTAGTCGATTAACATATATTATTGCTTTTATTTCCTTTTGTGCCCTCGGTTCAGAAATTGCAGGCCACTAGGAAGCATACAAACTGAGTTAGCTTGCTGGAATAATATTTTGCAATGGTTGAAATTCAATAGAGTTACCTGGAAAACATACAATGAGATTTCTACAACGCTGACTATCAAGAATATATGGAAATAACATATACGATCAAACGAAAAAATATCACTATATTCAACATGAAATTTTATATTAATATTTTTACTAAAGTATTTATATTTATTAAAAATAACGTATGAAGTTGAATTCTGAATGAGCAGCTGATTAGGTATGGTCTTTGATCTCGAAACAATGCAACTTGAAAACAAGAAAAGTTATAACTTTCAAAGAAAAGGTACACCGAGGGGATATCATGCACAATGGCAACATGATCAGTTAACCAAAAATTGCAGAAGCTGGCGGTACTGGTTAGTATGCTACTAGCGATAGTCTCTGCTGCTAGTTCCAGCCATCCTAATGTCATGACTGCCGAGGCACACTTGCCGTGAGATCGAGTGCAGGCAGTGCTGGGAGCGCAGCTTCCTTTAATAAGACGGTTTGGCCGGAACTTCGCAATAAATACAGGAGCTGAGTGAGGCCTTTATTTCTTTTGATCCCATAAATTTTAATTAAAAAATTTATGCATCATTTCCATGCGAGGTTTCAACTGACTTTTCGAGAAAATACAATTAGTCCGACTGGCTCCATATTAATATAATTCCTCTTTTATGGGGACAACCATTTGTTTGATCTATCGCCCTACAAAACTGGCCCCAGTTAGATAATAACATACAAATGAATAGTTGATGCTAACAAATACTTTGTTTCCTTTCACCAAAGATAAAAAGGAATTAAGTTATACTAGCAAAAGTGCCCGTGCGTTGCACCGGAAAAATTGAATGCTCTAGGTTATATCAAACCATCCATGTTGACACTTCTTATATTTGTTGCCGTGTTACTATAGTTGATGGTGGTCATGTTTTCTCCTATTCATAATAATCAACATAATCATGTCTAACAAGATTAGGCCTAACTGGGCGAAAACGAAGCGGAGAACGATAGCATAGTTAGTACCACCTCGGCTGCCAAGGCTATAATTTTTTCATGATGCACAAGACGGATGAACATAAACAACGATGTACAAAACTAAACGGTGAAGAAAACGTCAACTAATGAAGAGAGCAACACTTATTCTTGCGTTGCTAAGAAATGATTTTTTATTGAATAGTCATTTGTTCGCATACCTCGCGTAACCCGGTGACGCCTCTTGCGATGAATAATGCCTTCATGGTTGCAGGTAGTGACACCCTTCTACCCTGCAGCTACCACCAATGTCGTAATGGTTGTATGACAAAGTAAGATCTTCTTGTGTAGATGCCGCATGTTAGTAATCACATTGTGAAATACAGATATAATAAAAGTTTTCAAATGCAGTTGTGAGCAGAAATTCCAGCAAAAATAATAGTTTGTACGTATGAGGCAGTAGGTTCCTTGCACGGCGTTAGCATTTTTTATGTGGCAATATGCACCACCACCTGTTTTATGCTGTGAAGAACCAGCCTAATAAAAAGAGCTCTGAGCATAAAAATAACGGCATGGTTTGGCATTTTCCTTTTGCATGTGCTGGATTTATGTTCGGCATTGACATGCACGTTTTATGAAGCCAGACAGACTGGCGCACACCTCGGGCCGTACAGACGTAGACCCTTCTCCTTCCCTCGAACCCAATCCACGAAGCCACGCCTCCGCCTCTCTGTCTTACCCCGCCTCGTCCTGGCCTCCTCTGCCCTGCCCCCTCCCACCGGGCCCTCAGCAGCCAACTCCTGTGCGCACGAAGCTCTCCTCCTTCACGTCAGGTTGCCGGTCAACACCTCCCAAAGTCATTCCCATCGCTCGCACGGTCGCCCCGAGATGTCTGGGTCAATTTTTCCAAATTATCCTTTCCCTTCCTTATGCCACCATGGGTGAAATTCCTCTTTTACTCCGCTCCCGCACACACGCCCAGGCTTTATAATTCATTTAGTTGGCTGCTTGTTATTCCAAGTCGGCTCGTTCTAGCACAAAAATCTCACGCATATAAATTGGTGCCGGTCAGTTTATACGAGCGAGGTGGGACTATTTTCAACGCTAAACCAATGCATCCTCTCTATTTCCTAATATATGTACGTACTGGTATTTTTTTTTTTTTTAGCATATGTACGTACTGGTTTTTTTTTTTTTTTTTTTTTTGAGCAACATGTACGTACTGGTAAAGTTAAAGAAACAACCTAGCCAGTCTAGCGGCCCATTACAGAAGAGCCGACAAACAATGCACAGAAGAAAAGCCCATTACCGACGGAAAGATCGGTCAAGGAGCGGAACGGGGATATGTGCATCGATTGATTCCAGGCGTGAACGTTGAACCGTTTTTTACTTAGCCGGTGGCACTGTTAGTAATTTCAATTAAAAAATATAGTTAATTAAAAAACGGACGAAAAAAATGGGAGAAACCTTACTTCCTTTATTAGTAGGTAAAGACTAGGAAATATGCCCGCGCGTTGCAGCGGGTTTACTTTTACACGCAACTGCTATAAAAAAATATTGGAGAACATGTTTTTTGTTAATTTGGAAGTGTCTAACGGTGTCCATAAATTTCAATCACCTAAAATGCATATTTGAGAATATTTTTTTAACTGTTAGGTGTTTAACACACAATGTCCATAACTCTGTCACCAAAATATTTTTAGCCAGTTTTCATATATTTTATAATAATATAAAATATATAAATCACCTAAAGAAATTCATTGTGGTGGTTCATTAAAATATTATGCTAGGATATGGCTACCTAAATTCAAATACAATTTCAATCCAAATAGCTTGTACCAGAACAAACATCAGCAAGATCGATTGAGATATGGATAGAATAGAAGATGTTGAAAATAAAACACCAAATATAATCAAATTGCTAAAGAATTATTACATGGAAAATTCCAGCTCAATTCTGACGAAATGAAAGCACAAAGATATACACGTGTGTTGCTGCCTGTTCATTTATAATGCACGATTTTTTTTTTTGTAGCGATGCAACAACTCTATGGGTTCATTTAGAAGGTATGAAAAAAAATTAGTAGCGATGCAACAACTTAATGTGCATCTACACTGACAGTTAACTGGCAAGAATGTATCTCAGCGTATTCCCATAATCCTCTACATCTAACCAGATGCTAATTAGTGAATATACTGCACCAAACCTCCCCCACTTATCTACCATGGATCAAACCATGTGCACTATTAAGCCATTTTTCTTTGTGTGAGGTGCTATGTCCGTCGTCATCAATCTTAACTTTCCAATCTTTGGTATTCAGTAGCTCATAATATGAGCGTGTGCTTTTTGTAGAAAAATAGCACGCAGAGAGTTATTTGTTTTCTGAAAAAAGTAAAGCAGCAGAAGGACCGTCATATCCAACACAACAGTCGCGTAGGTAGAGAATCAGCCCCGCGCCCTTCCAGTCTCTCTTAATTTTCAATCCCCAAATCCATCACTTGATTTCTGACACCTCCACCAGCCCATCCACCAAAGCTGTGTTTGCTGAATCGCAGCCAGCAGGACCAACAGCCGAGATGCACGCACATTAATGTGGCAATTCAGCACGAAAGTACATAGAGATTCAAGAACTCATGTCTGCATAATCAGCTTGCAGTTCATACAGTGAAAGGAACAACAGCATATTCACGCTGCGCGCACACAAACAAAATCCGTGAAGCATTGTACAAGGGGCTAATACGATTGAATCATTAACAAGAACACTGCTGCATCACACAAAATTAGGTAACAACTCCGACCGGTAGATCCATGAGTGGATCCAAAATTCCTTTGGCATCTTCTCCAGATCAAGGCGGTCGCCCTAGCACAAGCATCTCTCCTCCACGAAGTTGATGCCTGGTTGGCTAGATCAGGGCCATCTGTCGCCATGGCTGCCTGCTGTCTGCCCCTAATCGCGAGAGGAAGATTGAAAGAGTGAGGCACCTAATCGCAAGAGGAATATTGAGAGAGTGAGGGGGTGGATCCGTCGAGGGGGATTGGAGCAGCCGAGCGGGCCTCACCTCGCTGAGGGTATCAAACAGTCGTGGTCTGGTGGAGGTGCTCCATTCCGGGAATGAGGAGTCCCATGGTGACTGTCTGCTGCAGCCGACGAAATTCCGGCCGAACCTCGCCGATCTCTTCCATGGCCCGCGTGGGTGGCCTGGGAGGCTGGGACCGGAGCGGGAGGCGCAAGGGGTTAGTGCGCCGCGGGCCTGCGCCTGTTTAGTGGGCGTGCGCTGCCACCTGATTTGCGTCGATGGAAACGCGACCATTGGCCAACCGCCGTCTCCTCAGCCCGTCCGCCAAGCCGTCTTCTCAGCCCGGCCGGGAAGATCTTCCACGCCGTCGCCTCACATGGAAATAAACGCTTCGCTTTTTTACTTAGGCGGTGGCACTGTCCGTAATTTCACTGGAAAAGTAGGGGTACTTAAAAAACGGACGAAAAATTTGGGGAGAAACCTTCCTTCCTTTATTAGTAGGTATAGATAAAGATTTTTATTTCCAGCAAGCACCAAGCCGGGCGTAGAGTTTAGACAAATAATTTTGACTGGCCTAAGTTTAGAACTAGCAGGACACTAGGAGCGTACAAATAGAGTAAGCTTACCGAGGAAATTATTTTTCACTGGTTGAAATTCAATAGAATTGCCTACTTTAGTTCTGAGAATTTATTCCAGTGATCCTAGCTCCCTTACGTGCTTCATAAAGATAACATGAGCCTCGAGCAGCACGTCCCTCTCTTCTAAAGAAATAAAGGGGAAATCATTCTACCTAGCTCAAAGGAGAGAAAATGCAGGCACTATAGTAGCGAGGAATAGTGTTAGCAATCGAGACTAGACGGAAACTCTGACTAGTCATTCTCAAGAAGTTAACCAATGTGGCAGTGCTATAACATGAGGTAGCTATCACGTCAAATGCTAACCAAGTTTTCTGCGTAGTTCATATGGACTTGCCGGGTGTCTTAGGTGTAATGTCGGTTAGTGGGGATGAGACGCTTTGGGAATAACCAGCAGATGAAACACTGCACACGTGCCTCGAGGTGAGGGGCTTGGACTCGACCTTCCTGTTGATGTGGCGACCTAGCATGCACTTGCTCGTGATTAAGCGGGCGAGGAAGTCACCGTTGACAAACCAGAGTGGATAGGGACAAGGCCCCTGTACGGAAGACAGCTCCCCCATGTACATCGCCTTTTGAATTTCGAGATGCTTAGAGCATGTATGCTTCGTAAAAAACTGGCTCGTATCGCGCGAGTAGAGAGCCTGTATTCAGTTTTACAGGCTGAAAATGCGTGGAAAATATCAGTACCGTATTTTCAACCCGTAAAACAGTTGTACAGGTTGGGAATGCAGGTACTGCTATTTCTCACGCGATTTTGGCCCGTAAAAACATAATTTTAGCAGATATTTCAGATGAAACATAATCAATACAAACCATGTCATGCATAGTTCATAATTTTTACATCAAATCGTTACGATCATGGGCGATGTTCAAGCCACAACAATACCCAAAAAGTTGCAACTCGCCATCATAACGCGATCAAGCATCAAACATCGAAAGAGTGGTCGAGGAGTCCATCGCCACCACCACCACCTCTCATCAGAGGCTCACCTCGAGGAGTCGATGTTCCACCACCGCTTGCCCCACGACCTTGATGCACGAGCATCTTCCTCACCATGATGTCCGCATTGGTCTCCTTCCACCATGCCAATTGATCCTCGTCCATGTCCTTGGTTGACATCATCATGATCTCCTTCTCCTCGGCCAAGAGCTCCTTCATAGCCTTGGCTTCCTTGAGTGTGAGCATCCTCTCCTCCAACTCGGCCGTGCGCTTGGCATCTTCCCGCCTAGCTTCCACCTTGGCAAGCTTCACCTCTTTCTTCTTCTCGGTGATGAGAAGCTTGGTCTCCAACGTCTTCATTGTAAATGTCTCCCTTGACTTCGTCATTTGATCCATCTTCTCCTTGAAGCTAGCTGCCTCGGCTTCTACCTTCATCCCCTCCTTCGCTTTCTTGGTGCACTCGGGATTGCCTTTGTTTCTTGCACTCTTGTCCTCCTCTTCATCATCCGTCTTAACCATTGCCGACTTTGTTGGTGCAGTTTCTTGGCCCCTCAACTTCCACTTGGGAAGATGTTGAAGCAAGGTGAAGCAATGCTGGAACTGAAACTCCTTGTGCTTGGAGCCGGCCATGTCTTTGTACCGCAATTGAGCATACTTGGGCTACACAACAACAATAATATGATCAGAAGATGAACACACATAGTTTGCACATCAACAATAGTAGAAAACTTACATAGTCCTCTGGCACGGATCCACTAGGGGGATTATCCGCCACTTGGTCCGTTGCAGCACTCCAACAAGAACAACATGGCTTAATCGTGTCCCAGCGGCCTTGAAGGGAGCGGTACAATAGATCGGCCAAACTTTTCGTCCGAGGCTTGAGCTTGTGATATCGATCCTCAATGTGCTGCCAATAGCGCTTGCCGGTTTGATCCGTGCCGGTGCACGCATCCAACCCCACCCTGCCCCAAGCACGGATCAAAATCACGTCTTCAATCTTGGTGTAGTTGGACGTGCGCGGCTTCGGTGGCGCGGCCGCACCCGGCTCGGCAATAGCCGGCTCGACCTCAGTCACTTCATCGTCGAACTCTTCGCCGCCATCATCATCAATCTCCTCGTCATGAACCTCTTCATTGAACGGATCAATGCCGGCGTCCAGGTCCACCGCGGAACCGTTGAGCATGTACATGTATGATGTTGTGGACGCACAGTCAAACACCCTGTCTGCGTCGGTGAAGGGTGGAATCGGATGCGACGGAACGGAGGGAGGAGGGGTCGCGGCCTTGGATGGCGGGGCGGCGAGGCCAACACGGCAGGCTGGCTTCTTCGCCCTGGACGGCGAGGCTCCCCGCGGCCACACAGCCTTTGTCTTCACGCGACTCCCCTTTGAAGCAGCGGCAGGGGTCACAGCCGGCGCAGCAGCGGCCGCCGTCGGGGCTTGGAAGAGGGGTTTCGCGGCCCGCTTCCTCTTCCCGGGCATGGTGGCGGAGATCATGGCCGCTACATCGTCGGTGCTCGGCTGACCTCCCATGACGGCCTCGGGGACGTCCACCACCATTGACGACGGCGATACACCTTCTGCGGTAGGCGGGAGGTCCATGGCGGCGAGATCGGGCCGCGTGGTGGCCGGAGAGGGTAGGTCGTTGGAGATCTAGGCGGCGGCGCGGGTTGGCGGGGGTTGGGCGAGCTGAAATCCTTCGCGTGCTGTGAAGGGGAGGAGTGGGGGTCGGCCTCCAGTTCGGCCTTCCAACCCCCACTAGTAGGGGTCGAGGAGCCTACTTGGACCGAAACTGGGAATTTTCGATACGGGCCGGCTGTTTTACGGGGCCTGATAAACACCGCGGAAGCACCGAAACCCGTATTCCGGCGGTTATTTTACGGGTTTCGGCGTTTTGGGGGCCTGTTAGACATGTTCTTACCATGGTTGCATCTGGTTGAAATTCCTAAAAATATGTTTTTCTATTGCTTTGATGGTTGGTGCAATGGTTTAGATATGTATCTTGAAACATATGAAAGTCAGTTTCCTAAAGACTCTTAGGCTGCAAAGTAAGAAAAAAACTATGCATTCCCATAAACAAAGATTTTTTTAAGAACATGCTCATAAATTTTTCTTCTTTTTACCGCTTCCATTACAGTCATCTCAAACTTCTGCTTGACAACAAAAACTGATTAATAATGCATTTTTTTGCCGTCATCTCAAGAAATAGTAGGAGAGGAATCATACCATAGAGATTTATATGTTATTGCTTGACCCAAGAGCAAGCCAAAGATTACCTGCATTGCTAATTGCTTGTTAAATACTAAGTACTCCTTATGTTCTTAAATACAAGGCCACTACCAAAAAAATACATTATTTTTGTCTATACAAGGCCACAAACACTAATCAAGATAAATTGATTAGCTTTTTATCTCGTAGGATGGTGCGCACTGATGTGAATATTGCATGCAGCCATAGAGAAAGAACCACCACCACATGCATGCAATATATTTAAGGGATACTTCTTTTAAGCGTATAGAGCAGCTTCTAGATCCACAGGAGCTGAACCTCAAAAGAATGGAAAATGTGTGGCCCATTTCTCCCCACCACGAAGCTCCATTCAACTCTCCCATCGAGCAGTTTCTTGGACGTTTCTCGAGCTTTTGCCAAAGAGGTAAACACGATGCCCCTCTTTTTCTTTTTATTACCGCAGAGTTGCCACTCTCAGGATTCCCAGCAGGCAGCTCGTTTGACTCAAATGAAAAGGGAAAAAAAAAGGAAACAGGGAACAGGGAACAGGCACGGAACTCCTCTGCCTAGGCACACGTGCGCGAGAGACAAGCCTAGCTAGGGTTTCGCCGCCGCCACTCACCCCGGCCGCCACCGCGGCGCCCCTCATCATCCTACTCGAGCTCGTCCTTACCGCAGCAGCACGTCCACAGCCGGTACCTCCGCCTCATCCTCCCCAACCGGCGACGATGACCTCCAGAGCCCGACGAGCTCGTCCTCCCTGCTGCAGCCAAGTTGAGCTCGTCGTATTTTCTGCTAGAAACTATCATACGTATAACATATGGTGTTATCACTTATTTGGAGCATATATCAAATTCAAGGGCATTATAGGCATCACACAACTCAACACAGTACATAAACCAAATTTCAGAAGCCCAAAAAAACAGGAGGGACAGTTTCTAGGAGTTTGTCCCCACTAAAGTTTCCCCCGCCGACATTCATAAGCCGGCTTATGCATAAGCAGAAGCTCAAAAGAAGTGGCCCTGATTAGCCTAGAACACGAGAACATTTCAACATAAATAATCATGCTATTTATCACTTCATTTTTATTTTCTTAGTATATAGAATATGTGTTTGTAGCCTTGTATACAAGACCAGAGGGAGTAGTATAGGACCACATTCCATGCATTGCTTGTCAAATACTGAGTAGTAAGCACATGTATTGTTTCATTGCTTTCTCCAACTTCTTAACGTTCCATACTGCACGACAACGAATCAGTGAAAAATCAACTTTATTTCTTGAATTTGGATTTATTCATGGCCCAGCAGCAGCACAGCTTATCAGGTTTCATAGAATTTTATTCTCGTTTTGTTTTGCGAAACACAGAACAGACACAAACGCTCACACATACTTACTAACATACATGCACTTACCTCTATAAACGCACGCACGCTCACCTTACCCTTATGAGCAACTTCGACTTCGAGAGACTGAGTCTAAGTAACTAATCCGACGGATCTTGAGATTGACGAAGTAATATTACGCCTTTTAATGAGACACAATGTTAAATATGGGATTTAAACTCTGGTGAGCCCAGGGTGTCACTGCCCTCCTAACCCGTCCTAACCCGTCAGTGGTAATTTCATAGCAAAAAGTTATGGCTGACTCTGTATTCTTGAAGTACTTCTATGTAAATATAGTATACTTTATTTATTTAAACCAAGTGGATGGTTGCTCACCAGGTCAGCATACAATCCACATATGATACATGCCTCTTATCATAGCAACTCTAGTACTCTACAAGACAAAAGCAACGGATCACAAGATACTGTGTATGGTGGAAAACATTGCTGCGGTCATATCAGTTATCACAAAGGCAGAAATGTGTGTGTGCTCATAAAATCCTCTATGAAGTGGCAATACTAGAGCCCTTGAAAGTAAGTGATACCTCTTTTATGTTGACTGCTGGGCCAAGCCCTATGGTCCAGCTGAAAGGAGCAAATACTTGGACCAGGTAGGCAAGTGTAAGGCACCATCTATGCTGGCTTCTGGGGAAACCCAGCTGGTCTGGTAATTTAAAAGGCTCATAGCAAAGCTTTATAGAGTTTTTATTTGTCCCCAGTGTTAAAGGATCAAAATTCTTGATTAAACCTACTCTTTACGGCCCAAATTAATCAACGAAGTCATATACTATGTCCAGTACAAGTGTACTCCTAAGCTGCACCAATTAATTTGAGCTGGAGGGAGTACTAAAGGTAATAGTCAACATGCGACTTCATGGGTCAAAGAGACAACAATGATTTATTGTTGAGTTTTTTCTTATTAAATTATAAATATTTAAATACCCTCATTGTCATGAGATTTCCTTAGTACCACCAACTCATCAAGGGTGGTAAGGATTTGAGGGATGAGTGTCAGAAACAAAACAGTATTTTTCTTCATTATCAGTCACATGTCAGAAACAAACATCCACGAAATATATAAGAATCGGGCAAGGAGGTAACTTAAGGATCTAAAGTTCTGCTATATGTATGCTGTTTGAGCTGTAACATAAATAAAAAATTTACCACCTGCAACTGAAACATTCAGAGACCCAAAAGAACCTTCCTATGAAAAAAAAAATCCCTAAACCAAATCATATCTTTCCTACGAAACACACTGCCAAGAGCTACGTACAACAAATCATACTATAGTTTACTCAAGCAAAAAACCTCCACAGTGAATCAAAATTTAATGGTTAATGTGTGGTTCCTCAAACTACAAAATGTTGAATAAATCGGCACCTCAGATGGGTGGACCACCTATTAGAGATTTGTTATTTAATACCACTAATGTGCATGAGATCCTTTCTATAGCTACTTCTCCTTCTGTTAATCGTATCATCTTTACTCCAAGCAAAAAACGTCCACAGCGAATCATATCTTTTATGAAATTAAAAGACAACATCAATGCACAAGGAATCAAATAGGAAAAAATTGATGCTACACGATTCGTTTATGTCTCTATATAAGCACAATGTATAAAATTGGAACAACAACCATCACACATTAGCTATAAGAACACCTCTAGCTCAAGATTGTCGAAGGAAAAGGCTAGCTTGTGCTCATGGGGATTATCATGAGCAACACGCAGGCTTTATGCTTTGTAGCTCTCATTGTTATATCTAACTTGCAGTACTGCCCTTGTCATGCATCCGATGGCCATATAGGTAATATATTTGTTTTCAATCTACAGTTCTTCATTTTTATTATCTTAGCATACATTCAAATCGATCAACACGTGCATACATACCAAAGTGACTACTCTGTAATTTACTAGTCACATTGTTCCTCTGAATGCCTTGGTTTCCGCAGGTATTACAGGAGGGGATCTAGGACATACATGTAGGTACATGCTTGGTGGTGACACTACGACAAAAAGGTGCACAGAGATTTGCTATGCAATGGGCAGTATCTACAACCCCGACGCAAGTTACATTCAATTCTGCGATAAAAGTGCCACATGCCAGTGTTGCTGTGTCATGTACTAATGCTCTAGCAAGCATGGGCGGATCTAATGGGGCAACCCCTGCGAAATTTCAAATTTAGTTTTACTCTAATTATCTTGAGTTTTTTTTCTTGCAGCATATATTATATAGAATTAATATAGATGTTCGTATGTGAAACATATATCAAAGTCCATACATGAATCACACGTTCAAAACCTAACCATTCTAACTCTAATCCCACTGGCATGCTTATGAGGAGTGAAGACAATGAACCGCACCACAAAACCCCAAACCATGTGATCTCTCACTCACGGAATTAACTCCCCAATACACTTCAGATTCATCAAAATTTTACAACTCGGAAATATTATTGTGATTTTGATGGGCCAAAATATTTATATCTCAAAATTAGACTCAAATCACACATAAGTTAAAATTTCTGATCAAACTCATAAAAATTTCCTAAAACAACGTAAAATTTTCCAATTTTTTGTCCTTTTCAACGAGGGCCAAAATAGTAAACTATTTGTTTTACTCTTTTTAATTTTAATCCTATACACTGTATTTGTGGTACCATGTCATACATGATAACTAAATTATCTGTGTAATATATGGGATCTTTCTTCTTCCAGTTCCAGCTTGTTGTGACCCTTACACAAGACTGACAAGCATAATATAGTTGGCTTAGCTTGAGCATTCGGTGCTATAGTTGCTAAGACAAATTGTTCAAGTTTTCTTTCCATGGGTACCATACATCAGTAGCGAAGGAAAATCTAGTTCAGCTGGTTAATGTTGTATCTACATATTCTAAGCATCCGACACCAAAATTCGCAAAATGATTGAACTTTTAGCTGATAAGCGATTTATACTAGTTCAGTTCCACAGAACAAACACATGAACCAGATGGGAGGATTCATATGGCAAGTGTAGATCTCGTTTAGGCTTGCTGCTGGGCAGGCCTTCTAGTCTGGCTAAGAGGATGAAATACTTAGACCGGGTATGCAGGTGGTAAGATTCTTATGGCAAGTGTAAGACATCATTTATGCTGCTTTTTGGGAAACCCCAGATGGTCTGGTAATTGGAAAGGCTCATACCCAGCTTTATAGAGTTTTTTTTTCCATTCCCAGTATGAAAGGATCGAAACCCTTGATAGATGGTCAAGATTTTCCATATATTGTCCTGAGATTTCTTTACTACTATCAAGGGTGGTCACAACCCTTGATATATGGTCGAGATTTTCCATATATTGTCCTGAGATTTCTTTACTGCTATCAAGGGGGTAAGGGTTTGACGACTGTGTGCCAGAAACAAAATGGAAGGTTTTTTTCATTTCCAATAAGATGTCCGAACAAGCAGCCACAAAATATACAAGACTTGGACAAGAAGGTAACTTAAGGAGCTAAATTTCTGTTATATGTTTCCTGTCTGAGTTGTAACATAAATAAAAATATACCACCAGCAACTGAAACATTCAGAGATTCGAAAATACCTTCCATAGGAATGCTTACAAGTTCACAACCTTGGATGGTCTCTTCGGAGAGGCCATTGCCCTCACTTCCTAACACTAAGCATAGAGACTTACTCATCAGAGAATCTGCTAGCTCTTTGGACAGCGGGCGAGTCTCTTCAAAACCATCACTGCCGCTTTTTGGATGGCCTGCCAACATCTTCATGTCATATTTAGTCACCAAAGCTTGAAGATCACACCAGTTACCGGAAACAACCGGAAGCTGCAAAGAGGCTCCTCGAGCTGCACGAAGAGCCTTTTCATTGAAAGGGTCACAGCAAGCTGGAAGAAGAAATACCCCATCCTGTTGATTGTTGGATCTACATGTTACTAGAAGAATAAAAGTTTGCAAAGAGAAAAACGGAAAAGAAACAGATGGCACTTTGCAGTTTGCAAAGTCGTAAGTTTCCTGAATCAGAGATACTTAATGCACCTGTGCAAATATTTTGAGTATAATGACGCTTCTAGTATTTTAACCCATCACAATATACTCTTTTTGCCTGACGAAGCATCAACTTCAAAAATATCACAAATGGCGCTACGGGTTATACTATCACCCGACAAATTTCTGAAACCTAACAATTGGATGTTTTCTATTCTCTCACACTTCAGATTATTTTACCTTCATGATCACATAAATCTAAAACAGATTACTAAAGGATAAAATAAATGCTCTCATAATAACCCCGAATCATGTGATATATGAATTGTTTAAATTAGTAAGTGAAATAGCCATGTACGGCAGCGGAAGCAGAGATTTGCATACCCATTTGAAAGCACAAGCCGATCTTATCAATGTTCCAAGGTTACCAGGATCCTGGCAAGTAGCGGGACGATGAATGGCATCAGATGCATTGTACAAAATTCGAGTAAAAGAAATAAACAATGCACTATGTGTCGTTTTCTAATCAAAATTAGAGTGATTGCCTCTGAACAATTGTTGTATATCGCTAATTTTCACCTGAATCCCATCAAGGACTAGAATCCTATTTGGAGACTGATGAAACAACCCATCAAGTCCAGCCCCTCCTTCATCGCCATTGAGGTCACGTAAATGCTTCGGCATGTGCATGACAGCAATCGCCTCAGTTGAATCAACTGACCGCATCCCGGAAATCTTCTTCATGACAGTGGCGCTCACATACACAACATCGCCAGAGAGCTCATGCAATTCATCCGGGATCTCTACACCGTCCAAGAGAAGCAAGCAGTCGATGGATGCGAAACCAAGCGCACAAATCTCCCTGCAGCAAACACCACCGAGAAGGATGAGCATAGAATCAGAAATGGGAGGATAAAACGAGAATTCACAGTACATACGGCCACTGTGAGAAGCGGAGCAGAGAGACAGGAGCGGAAGGTACCTGATAGGGGCGAGGCCGACGAGAAGGAGGCGGCGGCAGGATCGGCGGTACGCGGCGGAGTCCCGGAGCTTCACGCAGTGCTTCACCAGGGGATTCGCCACGCTCGCCACCTGCTTGCGCTTTTGCCCGCCCCAGAGAGAAGACGCCTTCGACGCGGCCGTCACGGCGTCAGCGTTCGCGGCGGCGCGGGGAACGGCCACGCAGCGAGAAGGGAAGGCGCGGACCGAGTGCGCCGAGGAGCTGGCCACCGGGAGCAATGGCGGTGGCGGCGAGCGCGCCAGTAGCATTGCGGCGTGGTATGTCTCGCTCGGTCGCTCCTTTGGCAAGTTTGCGTCGGGGGAGCCCGTCTTATCTACTCGTTGAAACCAACGTGTCAGATGAACGACTGCGTGTATTTCCTGTAAAAAGAACTACTGCATGTAGTTTCAAAAGAACCAATTTCATTTTTACTCTCTATTTAGGCATTTATAAGTTTGGACCATCTTTGTTTGAAAAATGCCATTTATTAGGCAATGATGTGGTGACCATCGAGGTTCGAACGAACGGATGGAGAAGAGAATGCTAGCCGTATCGAGCTTTAGTTATTGTTATTGCGCCACATTAATCTAACATATTAACATATTGGTATTATCTAAAACAGGTTAAACTGTGTGCAAAGTTTCATCAATAGTGTAGTTCTTGTTATTCCGCCACATTAATCTAACATATTAACATTTTTCGCAAAAAAAAAAAAAAATCTAACATATTAACATAATATCTGTCAGAAATACACAACTAGATTTTAGAGAAAATTTCACAAACCACAACTACTGTGGCAAGGTTTTCACACAACCACAACCGAAAGAAATTTTATTGGAAAATCACAAATTTTGGAGTAAGTCATTTTGGATAACACAAATCTCTTGAATTTTGAAGCTTCAGCTGACAACTTGTGCCCACAACTTAGGTGCCACATGGCAGAGGAGACGTTTCCGAGAACCACAAGTTTGAATCTTTGAATATTTTTCTATCGAAGTTTACAAAAATTATGCAAAAAACTTTGTTATGGTTTAGTTCATGTTCGGACTGCAGAAGACTGGAAAGAACCATTTCATCTGCCATATAACACCAACTTGTGGACCTGGGTTATCAGAAACAGTCTCAAACTTACTAATTTGTGAGATTTGAGTTCGCTGAAACAATTTACCCCAAAAGTTGTGGTTTCTGATAAAGTTTCCTTCCATTGTGGTTTTGTGTGAAAGCCTAGCCCCCAACAAACATGGTTTTGCTGTTCAAAAAGAAAAAAACATGGTTTTGTGAAATTTGCCTAAAATTTTAGAAGTGGAATTCACTCTTGAAACAACATGGCCGGCAGGTAACTGATGTTCGTTCGCAGCTACTCGCTTCAATATTGAATTCCAATCGATGTCCTTGTTGTTTCAATTTACAGAGACTAGTACTACCGCGAATCATAGCTCATGTTTTAGTTCTGTTCCTCACGATAAGAACACACCGCATCTTCAGTTTTGATGTATCCATGGGTGGAACATAGTTTAACTGAATGGTGGTAACCACTGCTAGAACATTCTAGTCATTGCAATGAAGATTGAATTGAGAGGCTAAGTAGCTCGCATCTTTACATTCACTCCATAGCGTTCTTCGCCTACCAAGTGCGAAAAATGAGAAATGGCTTCTCTACAAGAAACATATTTGCACATCCGAAATTGCAAAAGTACAGGACACGCAACATGCAGAGTAGCGTGCCGAAATGATTCTATTTACTCTATAACCTACCAACTGGTACTCATAAAAGCCATGTATCTCTGTAAAAAAAAAGAGGAAAGAGAAGGTTATAATTGGTGAAAGAAATAATAAGGAGATTTGGTATTACAGTAGTGAAATTTACGGTGGCGCAAACCTGTTATGCACATTTCACTCATCTCCCATTGCGAGCTCTAGCGCGTAATCATCTCTATCCTGAAAGGGAAAAAAATGTGTCGATTTCGTCTTAGCAAAAGTTAGAAAGGTCCACCTATAAGAGAGAATAACAATTCGGTCGATAACCACAGCTATCAGCATATGTTATGCGCTGGTGCCAAACAGATTTTTCTGCTCAAAGCGTTCCCACGACATGAATCTTAGTTTGTAAATAAGTAATCTCGTAATACTCACAATAGGCCCTCGTGCAAAATATCTTCCAAACTGGAGCCAGTATACCTATAAATTGAGATGGATCATCCTTAGTGGCGCAATCATCATAATTGAAAAGAATTTCGTAGTTCCTACTGTACATTTGAACTACACAAGTCTTCGGCCTTCAGAAGATAGCTTAGCAGATGTGCTTACCTCATCTTCATCTTGAGTTTCAACCTCAACATCAGAGGATGGGTAACCAACACATAGCAGCGCATACCCCTGAAAATGAACCCATACAAATGTGACATCCATAGGATTTAACTTCTCAGAATGTAGAACTGTAGCATCAGAATAGACGATGGAAGACATAACATATAGACTGTATAGGAGCATAGCTAGAGCACCTGATTTAAATAGCAGTTGAAAACCTTGGCAATTAGGGTACAAAACCAAAGGATTGCCCGATTAATCTCAATAAATCATTTCTAAATCATCTCTGCTCCTACAACCTTTTCAAATCTCTCAATCTAGATAAATACAACAGTTCATAACATAACGTTACTAGGATGACACATAAAGCTAAATTTCACAGCAATACTAATCACAGGAAAACCGTGCAATGCGTAGAATAAGACTGAGTTTCATTATGTGACGATAATGCTGCAGCCCATAGACAAATGATGATATAGATGAACTGGAACAGGAAAATACTGCAGCCATAGATGATTTTCGGCAGTAAGGAAAACATGAAGAACCCCAGTGACAAGCAATCACAAGAAGTGGGTTTACCTTCTCCCTCAATTCAGCAGATATTCCAAGTGCTTCAGGCTGTCTAATCTGCCCTGATTTTATCCGAACCGCGCAGCTAGTACAGCAACCTGATTATTAGCACATGGTTTCCTGATTCAGCAAGTTGTCTCCAGATCATAGCAAGCAAATGAAGATCTTACGCCAGTCGGAGTAGAAATTACAAGGCTCGGTAGTACCAACTGAATTCTAAATACTGCAGCAACTACTCGAGTCCATAAACAATTGGAATAGCATGCATCAACTTGCTTAATTCAGTAGTTCTGTTCCCACTAAGGATTGACAAAGGAAGCACTGTACCATGGCGGCAGGCGAACGGGAGCGTGATGTCCTGCGCCTCCGCCGTGTGCAGAATGTACTGGTCCTGCACGCGGCCGTCGCCACACCATTGGCACCAATCAGACCAGCAACATCTCAACAAGGAGGAACCGAGACGCACGCGCACTTTCCATACCTGGGGCACGACGAACTCGTGGACGACCCCGCGCTCCCGGTCGTGGACGGTGACCTTGTGGGTCGCGACGCCAGTCCCCGTGGCAGGCGTGGCGGCGGGCGCCTGCTGCAGCTCCGAGGCGCGCGCCCTCGTGCCGCGGACCGGCCGGCGACCACCGGCGGGCAGTGGCGTGGCGGAGGCTGCGAGGACGTTCGGGGCCCCCTGGCTTCTCCTCCACGGACGGCACGGTCCTCCGTGCGCGCCCACGCGAGCCCTGCGAGGAGAGCTTGGATGAGTGAGTGAGGTACAGAGTTAGGAGAGGAGGGAGGGCGTGGAGTGCGCGCGCGCGCGTACGTGGTCGCGGCGGGGCACGCCGCCATTCTGGCCTTGGGCTGTCTGTAGGCGGCGGGCCGGCGAGACGAGGCGCGGCGCCGAGGAGCGGGAGCGGCGAAGTTCCGAGCGGTTTGATTGGCTTGGAGCGGATAAGGGGGGCGACGAGGAAGCTCCGTGCCGTTAACCCAAAGCTGGCTCGGTGTGGGTGTCCCTATGAGGCAGGCTGTGACCGTGTCAGCATGTGCCCGCACGAGTCGGCGCGTGTCCATAACGGCATCTCCAGGGGCCCTGACCGGAAATGCGTCCGGCACCACCTCTAATAGAGCGACACAAAGGGTGTGTTTGGTAGGTCGGGTGGACACAGAGATTCTCATCCCAGCCCAGATTTTTTCAATTTTACTTGTTTGGTAGATCGGGTCGGCTCAAGTGGGCACTGCTGACCTCGTGCAAATAAGGGCTCTCAGCCAGGCCGGTTTGAGAAGCTCAAATCGAGCTTCTCAGGTCAGCCAGGCTGAGTTCGCCCCGCAAAACACTGTAGCACATCCCCCACGCGCGCCCCTACCCCCAGACCCCCACCCCTCTCCTCATTTCCCCTCATCCTGCCCGAGCTCCGTCCGGCGCCGCCCTGGCAGGCCTCGTCCCCGCGCCCGAGCTCCGTCCGGCGCCGCCCTGGCAGGCCTCGTCCCCGCGCCCGAGCTCCGTCCGGCGGCAACGCGGCAGGCCTCGTCCCCGCGCCGAGCTCCGTTCGGCGGCAACGCGGCGAGCCTCGTCTACCCCGTCCCGCGCTCGAGCTCGTCCGTCGGCGCTCTAGCGGGCCTCGTCTGCCCGTCCCCGCCACGGAGGACCTCCCGGCGCCGCCACGGACGACCGCCTGCGCCGCCATGGACGACCGCCCGCGCCGCCACGGACGACCTGCAGTGCCTCACGCCGCTCGAAACTCCGCCGCCAAGGTTGCCAGCCACCGTCCCTCCTCACGACGCCACGGACGTCATCAAGGGCGCCTCGTCACGCCGGCCGGCGGCCACCCACAGCGCCTCCTCGATGGTGGTCGGGATCTGAGGACCCGATTGCTTTTCCTTTTTTTTCTTCAGGGTGTTTTATGTAAAAATTGGACCTCCTTGTAATTTTATATTTCTGAACCTGTGTCCAGCATGTCCTAACACATGGCTGAGCACCAAACAACATCTTGATTCAACTTGGCTGAACACACCCGACCCACCAAACAGATGGTCAAATCTGAGCCTAGCTTGTATAAGGTGAGCATGTCTGGGCTGGGAAAGACATTCTCGAGTGGACCGACCTACCAAACACACCCAAAGTGACTGGGCCATCCGCGGAGACGCAAACCTGGTCTAAATATGCGTCAGGTTTGCGTCTCCGCGGTCGCTCGATGGTCGCGGAAACTGTCCGCGTTGGGTGCATTCGGACCCGGTCGGTTGTGACTAGGTAAGCAAAAGATTTTTCATTACTATTGATTGGACAAAAGGGCCATCTTTACAGAGATGGTTAGTCGAGTTAACCTAAAACTATAACGGCCGTACCTACTCGCCGTCGCGCGGCCTACTACTAGCCGCCAGAAGGGCTGGCGCCGTCGTCGAAACGGGAGCGCTTCGCGCACGCGCCGCGCACGCCGGCGAACGGACATCTCGTCCTACCGCCTGCGCCGTTCGAGGGCCTCGGCCAGGGAGCTGTCCCACAGGGCCTGCGCCTGGGCCAACGCCACCTGGGTGGGTAGCCGCCGCCTGGGCCTCCTCCTCCTCCGCCGCCGCGTCCTCGTTCGCCTGGGCCGCCGCCTGGATCGCCGCCACATCAGCGATGAAGCCGGGCCCTGTCCCTAGCCGCCTCCGCCACCGCTTCGTCCATGGCGGCGATGGCGGCCTCCAGCTCCCGGTTCTCCTGCTCGACCCGCGCGGGAGAAGGGCCCCTACGCTGGAGCGAGTCCAGGTCGAAGCACATTAACCCCCGAGCCATGACCATCGCATAGCTGTGGGCTTCCTCCTCCGCCACCCAAGCCTGACGGCACTGGGCGTCCCCAGCCAGGGACTCGAAGGACGCGAGCAGAACCCGCTGGTCGTCGGCGCACTCGAAGCGGCTGGGCACGGGGGGGTCCTCGTCCGTGATGTCGTGGATGACGGCGTCCGCCGGAGGGGCCGCGATGTCCGCCCGCGCCTCCGCGAGCTCGGCCATGGCATTGGCGATCTCCGCCCTGGTCGCCGCGAGGCGCCCTTCCGCGCGCTCTGCCGCCTCCGCCACCGCCTCCGCAACCTCCGCCTCCGCCGCCGCCTCCAGGTCCAGCTGCTGGGCCTCAACGCCGGCGGTGGCTACCTCCTCCTCCTCCTCCGTGTGGAGCTGGCGGCACATGTGAACAACGTGCTCCCACCTAATGTGGTCGGCCATGGATGGATGGTAGGGTGAGGTGTGCCCGTCGCCCCCGCCGGTGTCCACCATATATAGCCACGGCGGGGCGGGAAACGGCGTTGGCGCGCAGGGCGTTTCCCGCGCGCGCGAAACGCCGGTGAAACTTGCCAATGTATTGGGCACGCGCGGGAACGATCGTCGTCGCGCGGGAACAGTTAATCGCCGGCGGCAGTCCTCGACGGGATGTAAAACGCCATTAGCGAGCTTGACGCGGACCCCGGTTAAAAAATGCGTCCGCACCGCTGGAGGTACCCCAGACGCAAACGGTCACCCTGGGCCACATCGCGTCCGCGAGCCGACGCAAACGGACATTTCGGACGTCCAAAATGCGTCGGCCCGCTGAAGATGCCCTAAGCTTCGTCTCTCTTCTCCCTCAAAGAAAGATAGACGGTAGGCTAGAAACCCTAGCAGCTGCCATCTTCCTTGCCCTCATCATCTAAGATTGGGAAATGATGAGTTCTTGCCTCCTATACTAGCCACTCCAACAGTGCGAGGGGAAGGGGACATTGGACCTGTGCTCGGCGTTATAAAAGGGTTACTAAAGTCAGAGTTTGGTCAATGGCATCATCTTTATGGTGGCTATGGCATTATGTAGGACAAAAATAAGGTATACCCGCCTCCTTGTCCACCATAATGGTGATATCGGTGAGATTGTCGCCGATATGCAAAAATAAGGTAAACATGTATGGCCACCAATTTTGGTCCAAAAAGCATGGAAAAATTGGCGAATTTTTTTTAAATAATACACTTTTTAATATTAATTCCAGGAATAATAGCCGTTTTCAGCAAATTTCAGAAATAATACACCGTCGGGGTGGTGGAACCCGAAATTACGAAATCGGGTTAGAGGAACCCGAAATTACGAAATCGGGGTTGGGGAACCCAAAAATAAGATTCTTCTGCGCCTTCTGCGCCGTGATGGAAAAAGAAAAATAAAAAAAGCAGTAATCGGGGTGGTTGAACCCGATTTCTGAAAATCGGGCAAGTTGAACCCGATACCAAATAATCGGGCCATTTGAACCCGACTTCAATAAATCGGGTTTATTGAACCCGATTTTGTGCCCAGCACGAAATTTTCCCGCCTTTTCGCGTTCGCACCGCCGTGTTTCCCTCCCGCCTTTGCCGCCACCCTTCCCGCCACTTCTTCCCGCCACTCCTTCCCGCCATCATCTCCCGCCACTATCTCCCGCTAAATTTTCCCGCCACACTGTCGAATTTTTGCCTATAAAAGCAGGCATCGCTACTCTGGATTGCACAAGTTCTTGTATCTCTATTTTATCCCGTTTGCTCACTCTTAGCCATCATGAGTGTGCCGTGCTCTGACCAGGAGTTTAGGCCGGTGAAGGCGAAGGCTGCAAGTTTACCCCCGGGTGTGACTGCGGAGCGTTGTTGGTGCGGCCGTGTTACTAAGGTTAAGCAGGTGGAGGATTTCTCCGACCAGTTCGGCATGAAATTTTTCATGTGTGCGAGCTATGAGCATGATCCACCCCGTAGTTCAGCTTCGTCGTCCACCAGGCCGCCGGTATGTTTCGACATAATTGTATGTTGGCTTAAATTTGTTTGTGAATTTGATTTAATCTTCTTGTTTGTGTTGTAGTCTCCCGCCCCTATGCAAATGGTTTCCTTTGGATAGACACGGAGCAGCCGGATTGGGCGCGCGAGGAGGTTGAGGTGAAACAGCGCCGTGGTTGGGCACCGTTCTTTTAGGAGGACCCTTGGTAAAATGTTCGTGCTAATTAGAAAGCAGAGCGAGAGAGGCGGATACGTAAACTAAGGGCGGAACAAGCTCGTAACCGAGAGGTGAATCAGAAGAGGATGGATGATGAGGCTGCACGTAGGTTTGCAGACGAAGAGGTTCGCAGGGAGGCTCGTGAAGCGGAAAGGAAGAGACTAAGGGAAAGAGCTGCTGAAGCGCAAGCGGCAGAAGAACGCGGCGACAAGTCTGGAAAATGGCCACGGTGGACGCAGGGAAAGTAGTGTGATGTGTCGTATTGGCTATGTATCTTAATTTCAGTTGTATCTTAAATTCCGTTGTAGTGTCGTTGTATCTTAAATTCCGTTGTAGTGATAAATCCTATTTTTATTTCAGCTGCAATGTATCTTCATTTCTGTTTTAGTATTATTGTTTCCCGCCTAATTTTTCCCGCTCAGTTTTTTCCCGCCTTTTACCCCCGCCGTAATCTCCCGCCAATTTTTCCCGCTCACTTTTTTTCCGCCTTTTACTCCCGCCCTAATCTCCCGCCAGTTTTTCCCGCTCACCTTTTCCCGCCGAAAGTCGTCCCTTCTAGCCTATAAAAACCCCCCAGTGTTTCCTTCTGTTTCAGTGTATTCTCTCAGCAAGATGGATCCCCCATATAAGAATCCCCCCATCTTTTTACCGAATCCATGGCCAAACCTCTTCTAGACGAGGCCCGCAAAGTGATGAGGGAGAGTAAGGTAGACACATTTGAGGAGTTCATCAGTAGCGACGCCTTGCTCCGTAAGGTGGGTAGGGAGTTTGAGAAATATTCTTATGGGTGGCCATTGAAGAAGATGCCTGCTCGCAGCCCACGGGAGATAAGGTGTGAGCTTATCAGGTTGAATGAGAAGTGGAAGTCACTAACTTGGAAGAATGAACGAGATAGGGAAAGAGATTACAACTTTCCATGGCTGTGGACGGTTGAGAGTGAGGACGACGATGATATCTTTGAGCCTAGCAGCAAGGCGAAGAAAGCTGCATCGTCGAAGGGCAAGAGTGCCAAGTCCTCGAAGGGGAAGAGTGCTGCACCACCGGTCATCGACTCGGACGACGACTTCGAGCCTAGCACGAAGGCGAAGAATGCTGCATCGTCGAAGGGCAAGAGTGCCAAGTCCTCAAAGGGCAAGAGTGCTGCACCGCCAGTCGTCGATTCAGACGACGACTTCGAGCCTACCACCAAGGCCATGAAAGCTGCATCGTCGAAGGGCAAGGGAAAGGGTGTGCTGCGTTCTTAGTGTTTTAGTTATCAGTAATCATGGATCTTGTAGTATGTTGTAGCGATGGTGTACCATTTAATATGTTAGCAGAGAGTTATGTTGTAGTAGTAAGTTGTATCTTAATTATCGCTTGAAGTTCAATATGAAATGTTTGCTGCATAGTTCATAAATATTACAAATTATAACATAGTTCACAAATATTACAAATTATAGCATAGTTCATAAATATTACAAATTGTAGCATAGTTCATAAATATTACAAATTAAAGCATAGTTCATAAATATTACAAATTAAAGCATACTTCATAAGTATTACAAATATTACTATCTCCCTCTATTTCTTCCCCTCCCACGCCTTCCTCGGTTGCCTCGCCCACGGTTAGCCGCCGCCGCTGCAGCTGCTGGGTAGAAAGTGGGACATAGGGGGTCCCTGTGTCCAAATTGGTTGCACAGAAAACATTGCCTAGTTGGACCACCCGCTTCTGCTTCATCCATATCATTTCTAATGCGCCTTGTCTCCCGTCGACCTCTGTTCGTCCGCAATGATCTTGGGTCAGGGATGTACCGTCTTTCATTTGGTATCACCGTAGTAAAATTTCCCACAACTCTGTATCCGACCATCTCGCCGGTCCAGGTGTGCAGCACAGCCTCTTTCGCGTAATATGGAGAGACGAAAGAGATTGAGTCCAGCCCTAGTTGTCTGGTAGCTGCCAGCACATGGGAGCATGGAAGGTGAAGCAACCTCGGTTTGTTGCATGTGCACTCACACGATGGCCATTCTTCATTTCCAATTCTGACCTCATGTGTTCTCACCGCATTCACACAACCAAACTTGTCGGTTGGTAAGCGCACCTCAAACCTCCTTTCCTGATTACCGATGGCCAGAACAGTGTGTGACATACCCTTCTCCATCTTCACATCCATATATTCCATAATGGCCTTACAGTAAGGAGTGTTTGGATTTTCAAGCATATGGTTCAAAGCCAACTCCCGTCTCTCTTTGAAATAATTCATAGTGCCATATAAAATACCCTCCACAAGGGCTGTCAGCGGCAATGCCCTATTTCCCCTAAGCACGAAGTTGTATGACTCAGCTAGGTTGGTAGTCATCACACCATACCTAGCTCCATGTGTGTCATGCAGCAAAGACCACCTTTCTAATGGCTCGTGCTCTATCCACTCTGCAAAATTTTTAATCCGTCGTCCAGGCCTCCTTCTAGTATTGGGTGGGTCAAATCCAGGCAGGTCACATAGCCCAATAGGATCTGGCTCGGGGCCTACTGGAACCTGTGTACCCTGTGCCACAGCTGCTGCATGAGCTGCTACTAATGCAGCTCGGGCGGCTAACCTGTGCCGCACATGGTCCTTAGTGAACTCATCCAGCTTGCCGCGGAGAAAAGTGTACTTGCATTCTTGATTCTGCTTGCACAACTTCTTGAACAGATTCATAAGACCCTTGCTCCTAAACTGCGAGAAGAAATTGGCCCCCAGGTGGCGCATGCACCACCTACTCTGCATATCCTGCCATGGCGTCTCTTCATCAGGTCCGGCTTCTACCAGAGTCTTGATAGCCGCAAGTATACCTGCATGCCTGTCATGTAGCACGCACACATTTTCGCGATCTTTCACTATCGATTTTTTTAACTGCCTGAAGAACCATAACCAGCTAGCAGTGTTCTCGCTCTCAACAAATGCAAATGCGAGAGGCACACATCGATTGTTGCCATCCACTCCAATTGCTGTCGAATCTGTCCCTTGTACCTCCCGAGTTAGAAAAGTTCCATCTACACACATCACCGGACGATGTGCATGAAAGCCTCGATGCATATGCTGAATGCGAAAAACACCACTGTGCGTAACCACGACATTAGGGAACTACGGTATCACAAAGTCTTGTATGTCCACATGGGTGCCCGGATTCCGGTCCTTCAATGTGTGCAGGAGACGGACGACACCGTCATAAGCATCATAGAAGGTCCCGAATCTGTTCTCCAAAGGCCGTCTCTGTTTAGCCCTCCATGCCTTGCCATATTCAATTACATACTTATATTGAAGGTGAACTCTTCTCTGGATGGCTTTAACCCCCATTGCTGTATTCTCTACAATCTCCTTGTAGAACAGGCGAGCAATAAGAGTGGATGTAAGGTTTCGGTGATCCTTCAACATACTCTTAAGGACACATGTGTGCGGCACGAAGTCGCTCACCACCCATGTTGTGTCTTACTTAGGTAAGTTCCCATGCACCCTTGATGGACATCTAGCATCGCTGCACCACCTGTCAAGAATTTCGACTTGAAACGGTGGTTCTGAATACCCTTTGCGTGTTCATTGCCCACCGAGTGATTGCTTCCTCGCAGATGTCTCTTGTCAAGATATCTAGCACCAAGCGAGATGGTGTTCATGCTGTACTCCCAGGCAGAATCGTGCCGATCATCGACTATCATTGCCTCCGACAAATCATGGTTCCAAGAAGAGGGGATCGGATCCGCCTCTTCGTTATCATCTGAAGTATCGGATCCACCGGATTCATCTGAGTCAACCTCATTGTCCACTCCATCCTCGTCTTCCTCGTCCATCATGTTCTGCATCTGTTCTTCTTCTTCGTCCATGCTTTCAAGCTCAACAGTATCGTCATGACCACCTGCTGCATGGCTACTCTGCCCGGATTGGAAACTGCTGCCGCCAAAGCATCGTAACTTTGATCGCTCTGGCCTTCGGATGGAACGCACCCTCGCCTTCTTGGAAATTCACCACCTTCGCCTCGGGAAGCATTAAGGCGATGGGGTGAGTTCCCCGCGCCGCACGCTTCCAACCAGTGCACCCACCGAGAGGTCCGCTCAATCGGCTTCAACCGCCGTAAAATCTGGCATCGGAGCTGCTCCACAAAGCATGCACACCAACAGTGTATGCTTCGGGATTAAGCCCGAAATTCACGGTCAACCACTCCTTCAACTGACTAACTCGCCATGTTTTTGGGTTTGTCAGATGCAAATCCTCACACTGAAACTCGCTCAGATCAGCTCCCATCGGAGTTGTTCGGACCGTGCCATGACCGAAGTAAACAACGAATTTTACTCTATCTGACATATCTGCTCACCTATACAAATTACAGACTCGTCAAAAAAATCTAGCACCTACACTCTGAAATAAATACTATCTACCGGTACATATTTCAGTAACTAATCTGCGAAGCTAATGAACGCAACATGCATCATTACACGATCTAATATCAGGAATTAGGGTTTACCCTTGAAGCGTGCCAAACACCTCCGTCAGCAGCTCAGCTCGTCCACCAGCAGCAGCTCCTCCACCACCACCAGCAGCTCCTCCACCACCACCAGCAGCTCCTCCACCACCACCAGCTCCTCCACCACCACCACCACCAACAACACCTCCACCAAAATGCTTCAAAATCTAACCCATGTATAGATCAGATGATTCTACAGCTTTTGGTGGTCAAACTACAGCAAATGGCTGGACAAATTGCTCAGCAATGAGAGAAAACGCTGCTGGCCAAAGAGCAAACGAGAGAGAGAAAGCAGATGAACTGAGGCTGAAGGAGGAAGAAGAAGGGCAGAGCGCTCGGGCGAGGCAGCAGCACGCGCGACGCATTTAATATCGCCTCGATTCGGGGTCGTCCTGCCCGACTCGGGCTCAGCGTGCCCGAAGTTACGGCCTCGGGATTCTCCGCCCCGACAGCATCTGCTCCTGTCCAGGGGACAGTCCGACACGGGCCTTCGGTGGCCGACACCCACGCTTCGGGGAGGAGCACCCCGAAATTGGCCTGACACGGCAGATTCGCCTCGTCTCGGGCTCCTCAAACCCGATTTTGTAAATTCGGGTTCCCCCACCCGGACGGTGTATTATTTCTGAAATTAGCTGAAAACGAATATTATTTCTGGAATTAATATTAAAAAGTGTATTATTTAAAAAAAATCGCGAAAAATTGTCCATGGCGGCCATAGATCTTGCACATCGGCGAGTGATGCATGCATGCTTGTTTCGAACAATGTTATTGATCTTTGAATGAATTACTCACTGAAGTCTTATAAATTACGAAATATCACTGGAGAGTACTGACTGCCAAGTCCAGAAATAGAGTAAATGAATCAAAACCACCATAACTAGGGCAATATTGTCACTTAGGCTGGTCATAGTGCATAGTATCATATACTAGTATCATACATATGATATTTGTCTATGATAATATCTCTATAGTGGGTGGTATTATAGAGTAGTACCATAAATTTTCAAATTTATTGTTTTGTAGAATCTCAATGTAAATCTACGTACAATCTAATCCTATCTCTCATACTTAATTATGCCACATCATCACTTTTGTTGGCCTAAAACGTATGATATTATCTATGATACTACCACTATAGCCAGCCTTAACTAGTTCGCGTGATATGTCACTTAACTATCACCATTGGGTTTGGTGCGTGACATAGAATAATGATTGTTCGTTTTATCGAGCTTAACCCGTTTTATGGAACCATGTTCCTCCATCGGCACAGACCATAGGCTCGCCACCGGCGATTTGGTGGAGACCACGGAGACCGGAGAGGGTGGTCAACCTCCGCCCTGGGTCACACGGCTTCCTCCCGTCGCCGAAGGAAAAATGTCCCCACCCCGTCTAAAAAAATTCTCCACATAAAAATAGATAAATGAAAGAATCCTCAAGCACTATGTACACTAGTGGAGAAGAGGCCTTTGGTTCCAAGCAAATGTCCGAGTGCAGAACCAAACCGGGACCAATGGGGGGCATTGGTCCCGGTTCGTTTTGCCCAGGGCGACCCCACTCGCTGGCGCCTGTCCTGTAGTGGCCTTTGGACCCGGTTTGTAATACAAACCGGGACTAAAGGGTCCACGGCAAGGCGCGGCAGGCCGTGTCAGGCGTGGGAAACCTTTAGTCCTGGTTTGTATTACAAACCGGGTCCAAAGGCCCCCCTCTGGCTATATAACCTTGCCCCTGCCCAAGTGTGAGTCACACTTGGCCATTTTTTCACTTTCTTCACAAGAGGGGTGTATTGCTCTCCTCTCTCCTTCACATGCAAAAGAGGTATTCGATGAAATGCTTAAGAGGATTTGCCACTTGAGTTTACACAAATCAAGCCACACTTAACTTGCTTTTTTATTCTTCATCGAGGTTAACAACTTTATCCTTTTCATCTGCAATTGATAAAATGCATGTGTATATATACATCGTGATGTTCTGTAATGGTTTTGATCAGCTTAATTATATCATGCAGATGAATCGGCAATGGATGTACATTGACCGACGGTTTGACGAGTTCACTTCGGGCCTGGATAATTTTATGGCCGTGGCGGAGGCAAACAAACATGGTGGCTTCATGTATTGTCCATGTGTGGACTGCAAGAATAACGTAAATTACGCTCGCTCGAGTCTCATTCACAGCCACCTTCTGCGATCCGGTTTCATGCCCAGTTACTATTGTTGGACCAAGCACGGAGAAAGAGGGGTTATGATGGAAGACAATGAAGAAGAGGAAGAGGATGATGACGGTTATCCCAATTTCCCTGAATACGATGATACTGCAGAAGGCAATGAAGACAATGAAGTAGAAGATCAAGAGGCACCAGATGAGCCTGCTGATGATGATCTTGGTCGGGCCATTGCTGATGCAAGGAGAGAATGTGAAACTGAAAAGGAAAGGTTGGCCTTCGACAAGATGATAAAAGATCACAACAAATTGTTATACCTAACTTGCGAAGATGGCCATAAAAAGCTAGGCAGCACACTGGAATTGTTGCAATGGAAGACAGAGAACGGTGTCACTGACTTAGGATTTGGAAAGTTGCTGACAATAATTAAGAGGAAGCTTCCAAGGGGTAACGAATTGCCCGCCAGTACGTACGAAGCGAAGAAGATTGTCTGCCCTCTAGGATTATATGTGCAAAAGATACATGCATGCATTAATGACTGCATCCTCTACCGTGGTGAGTACGAGAATTTGGATGCATGTCCGATGGGCACTGCATTGCGGTATAAGATCAGACGAGATGACCCTGGTGATGTTGAGGGCGAGCGCCCCAGGAAGAGGGTTCCTGCCAAGGTTATGTGGTATGCTCCTATAATACCACGGCTGAAATGCTTGTTCAGAAATAAAGAGCATGCTAGGTTGTTGCGATGGCACAAAGAAGACCGTAAGAAAGACTTGATGTTGAGGCACCCTGATGATGGCTCCCAATGGAGAAAATTGATAGAGAGTTCCCAAACTTTGCACAGGATGCAAGGAACTTACGGTTTGGTCCAAGTACAGATGGCATGAATCCTTTTGGAGAGCTGAGCTACAGCCATAGCACCTGGCATGTGACTCTTTGTATATATAACCTTCCTCCTTGGTTGTGCATGAAGCGGAAGTTCATTATGATGCCAGTGCTCATACAAGGCCCGAAGCAACCCGGGAATGACAGTGATGTGTACCTGAAGCCATTAGTCGAAGAACTTCTACAAATGTGGTCCCTAGCAGGTGTACGTGTGTGGGACGAGCACAAGCAGGAGGAATTTGACCTAAGAGCGCTGCTTTTCGTAACCATCAATGACTGGCCTGCTCTTGGTAACATTTCAGGACAGTCAAACAAGGGATACAATGCATGCACGCACTGTTTACATGAGCTTGAAGGTGATTATTTGGAAAAATGTAAGAAGGTCGTGTACCTGGGGCATCGTCGATTTCTTAGGCTTACCCACCCCGTAAGAAAGAAAGGCAAGCATTACAACGGTAAGGCTGATCACCGGAGGAAGCCTCCCCATCGTGATGGTGTTGATATATTTGGTATGGTCAAGGATCTAGATGTAATATTTGGAAAGGGTCCTGGCGGACGGTCTGTTCCGAATGACGATGCCGGACACGCGCCCATGTGGAAGAAGAAATCTATATTTTGGGATCTACCCTATTGGGAAGTCTTAGAGGTCCGCTCTTCAATCGATGTGATGCACGTGACGAAGAATCTTTGCGTGAACCTGCTATGCTTTCTGGGCGTGTACGGGAAGACAAAAGATACACCAGAAGCACAGGAGGACCAGCAACGTAGGAAAGACCCCAAAAAACTGCATGAGAGAGTTAAAGGACGTCATTACTCCAGCTACGCTCTTACAAAAGCAGAGAAGGAAATATATTTTGAATGTCTGAGCAGTATCAAGGTCCCGTCTGGCTTCTCCTCCAATATAAAGGGAATAATAAATATGGAGAAGAAAACATTCTAGAACCTGAAGTCTCATGACTGTCACGTGATAATGACACAGTTGCTTCCGATTGCATTGAGGGGGCTTCTACCGGAAAAAGTTCGACTGCCCATTGTGAAGCTATGTGCATTCCTCAATGCAATTTCTAAGAAGGTAATAAATCCAGAAATTCTACCGAGGTTGCAGAATGATGTGGTCCAATGTCTCGTTAGTTTTGAGCTGGTGTTCCCACCATCCTTCTTCAATATTATGACACATCTCCTCATTCACCTGGTCGATGAGATTTCCATTCTCGGTCATGTGTTTCTACACAATATGTTCCCCTTCGAGAGGTTCATGGGAGTCTTAAAGAAATATGTTCATAACCGTGCTAGGCCAGAAGGAAGCATCTCCAAGGGCTATGGAACAGAGGAGGTCATTGAATTCTGTGTTGACTTTATTCCTGACCTTAAGCCGATTGGTGTTCCTGAATCGCGGCATGAAGGGGGACTAAGTGGAAAAGGCACGCTAGGAAGGAAATCAATGATATGTAGGGACGGGATTTCTTTGACTCAAGCACACTACACAGTTCTACAAAGTTCCACCTTGGTGGCTCCGTATATCGGTGACCACAAGAACTTTCTACGCTCCCAGAACCCGGGGCAGTCGAACGATTGGATTAGACGTGAACACATGTCTACTTTCGGCGGTTGGTTGCAAAAACATCTCCTGAATAACAAAGATATTGAAGATCAGTTTTACTTGTCACCAGACACCATCTTCGACTGTAGTGACTTTCCAAGGGTACGAGATAAATGGGAATACATTTTACACGATCGCCCAAGATAAAAAGAGCACCAACCAAAACAGTGGTGTCTGATTTGATGCAATAATGAATGAAGGCCCAAATGACACATATTAAGGTTACATAGAGGATATATGGGAACTTGACTATGGACCTTCTTTTAAAGTCCCTTTGTTTAGGTGCAAATGGGTCAACAAAACAGGAGGCGGGGTTCAGGTAGACAAGTTGTATGGAATGACAACAGTAGATCTCAACAATCTTGGGTATAGAGACGAACCATTCGTCCTAGCCAAGGATGTGGCCCAGGTTTTCTATGTGAAGGATATGTCTACCAAACCAAGAAAAAGGAAACATAAGGAAACAAATACATCAAACGATGAGCCAAAGCGCCACATAGTTCTTTCTGGAAAAAGAAACATCGTGGGAGTGGAGGACAAGACAGACATGTCAGAAGATTATAAACAGTTTGATGAAATTCCACCCTTCAGAGTGAACATTGATCCAAGCATCAAGTTAAATGATGAAGATGCTCCATGGTTACGGCCGAAGAAGATTAAATGATGAAGATGCTCCATCATCAAGTTAATTGAAGAATGTTCATGGCACAAATGAGTATCTCAACATGGCAATCAATTTCCCATTTATTTTTGTGTAATCATTTAACTGTATGTAAGATATTAAAAGTGGTGATGCGCCACGGGAGATTTCCCAACCCTTTTCCCAACACTGTTAGAGGAGATGTAGTCGTTCAGGGGCTTGCAGGGAAAAATTCCAAGGCGCAGTTTCTGAAGATGCCGTAGGGCGTGTGCACCAACGACATCTTCGAGAAACTGCGCCACGGGAGATTTCCCAACCCTTTCCCCAACACTGTTAGAGGAGATGTAGTCGTTCAGGGGCTTGCAGGAAAAAATTCCAAGGCGCAGTTTCTGAAGATGTCGTAGGGCGTGTGCACCAACGACATCTTCGAGAAACTGCGCCACGGGAGATTTCCCAGCCCTTTCCCCAACACTGTTAGATGAGATGTAGTCATTCAGGGGCTTGCAGGGAAAAATTTCGAGGAGCAGCTTCCGAAGATGCCGTAGGGCGTGTGCACCAACGACATCTTCGAGAAGCTGCGCCACGGGAGATTTCCCAACCCTTCCCTTCATCCATGGGAATGAAACTCTGCTTGGCTTGTTGATCTGCTTGGCAAGGCATATCGATGCTCCTTTTATAGGCACGGCACCTCTTCTACTTTGTCTTGTTCCTTCCACAGGGCGTCGTGCGCTACATGCTTTATCTCATCGAGCAGTGCGTCCACCCATGCGTTCTTATCCTGCCGACATCTTTAGTCCCGGTTGTACCCACCAGCCGGGACTAAAGGTTACCCACACGTCCTTATCCCAGCGACATTTTTGTTAGATGACAAAAAAAAGGATCTTTCGTCCCGGTTGTACCCACCAGCCGGAACTAAAGGTTACCCACACGTCCTTATCCCACCGACAGTTTTGTTAGATGACAAAAAAATGATCTTTAGTCCCGGTTGTACCCACCAGCCGGGACTAATGTTTTCGGCGCCACTGCGTTCCCGCCTATTTTTCTTCCCGCGCTTTCCACTGCTTCTCGCCTCCGTCCTCCCGCCATTTTTTCACTATATATATGTCGGCTTGGCCTCCATTTACATATCACATCTAGACTCATATCTGCAAACCTCATCACTCTGTCCCATGGCTTCCATCGTATCTCTAACCCTCCGGGAGGCGGAGGCGCTTTGCGCGTCAAACTACCCCTGCCCGCCGGGCTACCACGTCCCGACCGGCTAGTTGCTGAGCGTCGGAGGCGTACCGGTCCCTCCTGTCCCTCTAGGTGTAGCGCGCGAGATGGCCATCACGAACCACTACTACTTCGAGCTCACGCCAGAGCAGCAGAGGAATCCCCAGTGGCATCCCGACTACAGCCCGACTTGGGAAAGCCTCTTCATCAATCGGCGTGAGAGGGCGCTTGCTAGGCACGAGGAGGGTGGCCCGCCTCCTTCGAACTTCAACGAGGCCGGCCGTCGGCTGTGGTGGCGCGGCCGGACTCTCCAGGGCGTCATGGCCCACTGTGGCCCCCGCCTGCGCTACCCTCAGTCCCAGCCCACGCGTGCTCTCCCGCCGAGGTTCGACTACCGCGACCCCGATGCCAGCGACGATGATGACGGCGACTACGACGACTACAGTGGCGAGTACTATAGGACTAGGCACGAGTATGACTGAATGACTCGAACAGTCGAATCTGGCCATGTATCTTAATTAATTTTCAGTTGAGCTCTGTACTTTAATTCCATGTATCTGGTGGGAAACTTTTCTCATCATCAGCGTCTGCCACAACGACTTTATTGAAAATAGAATTAAAATAGATAAACAACTAGTCTAGTCGATCTACTCGTCGTCGGAGGTTGTCTCGGTCCAAATGTCGTCCCACCGAGGGTCGTTGTCGGCCCAAGTTGTATTCGGGTTGTCGAGCTCGAACACGGCGACGGCCCGACGGTGGCGCCTGTTGGACCTGCGATGTGCCCGGAGGTCAGCGAAGAACGCGTCGGTGTTGTCGACGTCGTTGGGGAACTACGCCCTCCACTGGCGCATCAACTCCTCGTCGTGCTCGGCGATGGCGATCCGGCGCAGCACCTGGCGGTGGCGGCGACGGTCCTCGTCGTCGACGAGGCACGGCGTCGGCGCGAGGAACTCCTCCTCCTCTGGCGATTCGACGTCTGGGAAGTTCATGTCGCACAGTGGCCGCCGAAATCGCCATGCGGCCGCGTCGTAAGCGCGCGCCGCCAGCTCCGGGGTTTTGTACGTGCCGAGGGTGAGCCGGAAGCCACCGGCGCGCATCTCGGCGTAGAACCTACCGTTCGGACGCGATCGAACGCCACGGTAGCCGGACGAGCCGCGACGGCGCGGCGGCATCCCGGCGACGAATGAACGGAGGCGACGGCGACGTGTGGTTCCGCGCGCACGCGGCGCTTTATAACACAGCGATGCGGCAAGTTTGGCGATAGGTGGCGCGGGGAAGCGGCGGGGCGAGGCACGTGGAAGCGGCGGCGATAGGTGGCGCGGGGAAGCGGCGGGGCGTGGCACGTGGAAGCGGGATCTACACGTCGCACGGCGGTGGCGGTGGGTCGAGGCACGTGGAAGCGGCGGCGACACGTGGCACGGGGAATGTGGCACGGTGGCCAGTACATGGCGGTGACGGTGGTGGCCAATACACGGTGGTGGCGACGGTGGCCTGTACATGGCGGTGGCGGTGGCGGCGGTGGCGAGTACACGGCGGTGGCGGTGGCGGCGGTGGCCAGTACAAGGTGGTGGCGGCGGTGGACACGTGTGGCAGTGCGGTGGCCAGTACGTGGTTTTTTTTGATTTGAAATAAGGCGGGAATGAAATTTTTTTTAAAAAATGGCCTTTGGTCCCGGTTTGTATTAAAAACCGGGACTAAAGGCCTTTTTTGCGCGCGCAGTGAAAATCGCAGCAAAAATGGCCTTTAGTCCCGGTTCGTATTACAAACCGGGACCAAAGGGGGGCCTTTGGTCCCGGTTGGTAATACGAACCGGGACCAAAGGGTCGGCCAGTATATAAGCCAACACTTCATCTCCGCGGAGATCAATCCCGCGGAGACGAAGCAGTTGGACGCCGCCAGGCCGCCCAATCGCCGCGCCACCGCCGTCGCCCACCGCGCCGCCCTCCGCCTCGCACGCCACCGCCGCCGCCGCGCGCCTCCGCCGCCTCCGCCTCCACCTTGCCGCGCCCGCGCGCCTCCTTCCTCTGCCGCTGTCAACACCCGGGCTTTTAAGTCCAGATGCCTATTATGCCATTCCTCGCAATCCCAGGAATATTGTTTTTGCGAGACATAATAGATTGATATCACAACACATCATTCATTACATACCATAATCGTCTGACAAATAAAGGATCACATGATCCAGTCTTATTACAATAATAGAAGTTCTATTGATCAATTACATAACACATAGCGGAAGCGAAATAGCGTAGCGGTCTTGGTCCATTTATTCCACATGCAATGTTGACGTCAGGAGTGATCCTAGTTGTCGTAGACGTCCTGCTGTCCTTCTTCTGGTTTCTGGTACTCTTCTTCATAGTCTAGCCATTTGAATAGCCAGGGACACAGCCATGAGTACTTTAAAGTACTCGCAAACTAAAACTAAGGTAAATACTATCAACTATAGTAAGGGGTTCTAAGCTCTAGTTTCATTTGCATCAAGCCAGTTTTATTTCATAAGCACTTTACTAATCAAAACCTCTTCATTTGCCTAACTCAAGTGGGAACATTAGTGTCATTCCCACAACTCAGGTGTGATTCAAAATCAAAATCATCTTTCAATTCAAGTCACAAGCCACCATTCATATTTTTAGAAAATTTCTGATGACGGAACAGTATGGCCTTTCCAACTGTCCATGACCGCGGACGCGGCTATTCGAATAGGTTAAACTCTGCAGAGGTTGTACACTTGTGCCACAACAATTGCAATAGTTCGTCAGGGTAACTGGCCCTGATTTATCGTACGCAGTACACGAACTACCAATCCTAATCTTTCATTTACATACCCTAGTATAGGCACCTCTCCCCATGAGCTTGGCCTCCCGGTGAAAACAAACCGTCAACCCGGGAACTGCACAGGGCTTGGGTAGTACATTCACCTCATTTCACGTCATTTCACATACAATGGAGGCAGCCTCGGCATAACCCCTATGACGCTTGTTCAGAGGGAACCCATACTAAAATACATAAGTTTCCAACTAAGCCTTACCCAGATTCAGGTATTGTGGGGGTACTTGTAAAATTGGAATGGTATCGCATCCGAACCCAACCATCAGTTTTGGTAAAATTCCCCAAGTCATTCACCAGTCATATTCACCTTCAAAATCTTTCAATAGAATGACTCATCATCCCAAGGTTTTCAAAGTTAATTCAATTCACAAGTTCCCAACTAGAGTAGTCACTTTTAATATTGAGCACTAGCAACTAGTCATGAGGGGTGCTTAGTAGTTTGCCTTGCTTCTAGGCTAAGTGTGATGCTCTTGTACTACTCCATAACTAAACCAAGTGAATCATAAATCAAAAAGTAACTTTGATAAATAAAATCCAATAAAGCTTGTAAAGTAAAAAACTTGGGATAGGATCATAAAGTAAAAAAGTAATAGTGCCTTGCTCTTGTAGAGCTTTGCACAAATCTATCTTGCATTGGTAACAGCTTGCAAACAAAATAGCTTGCATTAGTCTAGCTTGCCTTGATTGGTGAGGTGATCAAAGTTTTCTGGCTCTTCCTCTTGGTAGAAGACCTCTTCCTCTTGATAGCCTCCGGTACTAGCGTCTATAAACGAATACGAGGATACAATCACCAAACAACACTTAAGTAATCTTAATTAGCCTTATTGGCTCACACAAATGATCTAGCATCACTATTTAACATTTATTCACAATTTATGCTAGGGTTTCTTTATTTAATATAAGGAAAATAATTTCCTCTTATTGAAAATTGGAATTAGGGTTTCTCTTTGGTTTGGAGAAATAATTTCCTCTCATTGAATCTTCTTAAGATTTAATCTTCTCAAATAACCAGGTATGATCACATGTTGACCAAAGTCAACACTTCACACTTATTATTTGAGAAAAATGATTTAAATTAGATTCATCATCTCATGTGATTTAAATAACCATGGTGATTCCAATACTATATTGATTTAAATTCCACAAGTGAGCAAGTATGAGCCTACGCAATAGAGGTCATCACATTACTTCATAACACTTGAGAAAATGATTTAAATGAGGTGTGATACGTCTCCGACGTATCGATAATTTCTTATGTTCCATGCCACATTATTGATGTTATCTACATGTTTTATGCACACTTTATGTCATATTCGTGCATTTTCTGGAACTAACCTAATAACAAGATGCCGAAGTGCCAGTTGCTGTTTTCTGCTGTTTTTGGTTTCAGAAATCCTAGTAAGGAAATATTCTCGGAATTGGACGAAATCAAAGCCCAGGGGCCTATTTTCTCACGAAGCTTCCAGAAGTCCGAAGGAGAGACGAAGAGGGGCCACGGAGGGGCCACACCCTAGGGCGGCGCGGCCCCCCCCTGGGCCGCGCGGCCCTGTGGTGGGGGGCCCCCGTGCCGCCTCTTGACCTGCCCTTCCACCTATAAAAAGTCTCCGTGACGAAACCCCCAGTACCGAGAGCCACGATACGGAAAACCTTCCAGAGACGCCGCCAACGCCGATCCCATCTCGGGGGATCCAGGAGATCGCCTCCGGCACCCTGCCGGAGAGGGGAATCATCCCCCGGAGGACTCTACGCTGCCATGGTCGCCTCCGGTGTGATGTGTGAGTAGTCTACCCCTGGACTATGGGTCCATAGCAGTAGCTAGATGGTTGTCTTCTCCCCATTGTGCTATCATTGTCGGATCTTGTGAGCTGCCTAACATGATCAAGATCATCTATCTGTAATTCTATATGTTGCGTTTGTTGGGATCCGATGAATAGAGAATACTTGTTATGTTGATTATCAAAGTTATATCTATGTGTTGTTTATGATCTTGCATGCTCTCCGTTACTAGTAGATACTCTGGCCAAGTTTTTGCTATTAACTCCAAGAGGGAGTACTTATGCTCGATAGTGGGTTCATGCCTCGCATTGACACCGGGACGATGTGAGAAAGTTCTAAGGTTGTGTTGTGCTGTTGCCACTAGTGATAAAACATTAGTGCTATGTTCAAGGATGTAGTCACTAGTTACATTACGCACCATACTTAATGCAATTGTCTGTTGTTAGCAACTTAATACTGGAGGGGGTTCGGATGATAACCTGAAGGTGGACTTTTTAGGCATAGATGCAGTTGGATGACGGTCTATGTACTTTGTCGTAATGCCCAATTAAATCTCACTATACTCATCATGATATGTATGTGCATGGTCATGCTCTCTTTATTTGTCAATTGCCCAACTGTAATTTGTTCACCCAACATGCTGTTCGTCTTATGGGAGAGACACCTCTAGTGAACTGTGGACCCCGGTCCAATTCTCTTTACTGAAATACAATCTACTGCAATACTTGTTCTACTGTTTTCTGCAAACAATCATTTTCCACACAATACGGTTAACTCTTTGTTACAGCAAGCCGGTGAGATTGACAACCTCACTGTTTCGTTGGGGCAAAGTACTTTGGTTGTGTTGTGCAGGTTCCACGTTGGCGCCGGAATCACTGGTGTTGCGCCGCACTACATCTCGCCGCCATCAACCTTCAACGTGCTTCTTGACTCCTACTGGTCCGATTAAACCTTGGTTTCTTACTGAGGGAAACTTGCCGCTGTGCGCATCACACCTTCCTCTTGGGGTTCCCAACGGACGTGCCAACCACACGCATCAAGCAAATTTCTGGCGCCGTTGCCGGGGAGATCAAGACACGCTGCAAGGGGAGTCTCCGCTTCTCAATCTCTTTACTTTGTTTTTGTCTTGCTTAGTTTTATTTACTACTTTGTTTGCTGCACTAAATCAAAATACAAAAAAATTAGTTGCTAGTTTTACTTTATTTGCTATCTTGTTTGCTATATCTAAAACACAAAAAAATTAGTTTACTTGCATTTATTTTATCTAGTTTGCTTTATTTACTGTTGCTAAAATGGCCAACGCTGAAAACACTAAGTTGTGTGACTTCACAACCACAAATAATAATGATTTCTTATGCACACCTATTGCTCCACCTGCTACTACAGCAGAATTCTTTGAAATTAAACCTGCTTTACTTAATCTTGTTATGCGAGAGCAATTTTCTGGTGTTAGTTCTGATGATGCTGCTGCCCATCTTAATAATTTTGTTGAATTATGTGAAATGCAAAAATATAAAGATGTAGATGGTGATATTATTAAACTAAAATTGTTCCCTTTCTCATTAAGAGGAAGAGCTAAAGATTGGTTGCTATCTCTGCCTAAGAATAGTATTGATTCATGGACTAAATGGAAGGATGCTTTTATTGGTAGATATTATCCCCCTGCTAAAATTATATCTTTGAGGAGTAGCATAATGAATTTTAAACAATTAGATACTGAACATGTTGCTCAAGCTTGGGAAAGAATGAAATCTTTGGTTAAAAATTGCCCAACCCATGGACTGACTACTTGGATGATCATCCAAACCTTCTATGCAGGACTAAATTTTTCTTCGCGGAATTTATTGGATTCAGCTGCTGGAGGTACCTTTATGTCCATCACTCTTGGTGAAGCAACAAAGCTTCTTGATAATATGATGACCAACTACTCTGAATGGCACACGGAAAGAGCTCCACAAGGTAAGAAGGTAAATTGTCAAGAAACCTCGTCCTTGAGTGATAAGATTGATGCTATTATGTCTATGCTTGTGAATGATAGGACTAATATTGATCCTAATAATGTTCCGTTAGCTTCATTGGTTGCACAAGAAGAACATGTTGATGTAAACTTCATTAAAAATAATAATTTCAACAACAACGCTTACCGGAACAATTCTAGTAACAACTATAGACCATATCCTTATAATAATGGCAACGGCTATGGTAATTCTTATGGGAATTCTTACAACAATAATAGGAGTTCACCCCTGGACTTGAAGCCATGCTTAAAGAATTTATTAGTACACAAACTGCTTTTAACAAATCTGTTGAAGAAAAGCTTGGGAAAATTGATATACTTGCTTCTAAAGTCGATAGTCTTGTTGCTGATGTTGATCTTTTGAAATCAAAAGTTTTGCCTAATGAGAATCATCATAATAAAATTACTACTACAGCAAATGCCATTCAAGTTAGAATTAATGACAATATAAGATTAATGGCTGAACTGCGTGCTAGGTGGGATAGAGAAGAAAATGAAAAACTAGCTAAAGAAAAGAATATAGCTAAAGTTTGGACTATTACCACCACTAGTAATGCTAATGCTACACATGTTGCTGCACCTCCTACTCATACTAATAAAAGAATTGGTGTTAGCAATGTTTCCACTTCTAATGCAAAGCGCGAAAAACTGCACAAAACTGCTAAAATCTGAAACTGCCTTTGATAAAGCTGCTGAAATTTTTTCCAACATTGGGAATGATGATCCCATTGATTTAGATTATAATGGTTTGAATTTTGATGATTGCCACATCTCTGAAGTTATAAAGTTCTTGCAAAAACTTGCTAAAAGTCCTAATGCTAGTGCTATAAATTTGGCTTTTACACATCATATTACAAATGCTCTTATAAAAGCTAGAGAAGAGAAACTAGAGCGCGAAGCCTCTATTCCTAAAAAGCTAGAGGATGGTTGGGAGCCCATCATTAAGATGAAGGTTAAAGATTTTGATTGTAATGCTTTATGTGATCTTGGTGCAAGTATTTCTGTTATGCCTAAGAAAATTTATAATATGCTTGACTTGCCACCGCTGAAAAATTGTTATTTGGATGTTAATCTTGCTGATCATTCTACAAAGAAACCTTTGGGTAAAGTTGATAATGTTCGCATTACCGTTAACAATAACCTTGTTCCCGTTGATTTTGTTGTCTTGGATATTGAATGCAATGCATCTTGTCCCATTATATTGGGAAGACCTTTTCTTCGAACTGTTGGTGCTGTTATTGATATGAAGGAAGGTAATATAAAATATCAATTTCCTCTCAAGAAAGGTATGGAACACTTCCCTAGAAAGAGAATGAAGGTACCTTTTGATTCCATTATGAGAACAAATTATGATGTTGACACTTCGTCTCTTGATAATACTTGATGCACACTTTCTGCGCCTAGCTGAAAGGCGTTAAAGAAAAGCGCTTATGGGAGACAACCCATGTTTTTACCTACAGTACTTTGTTTTTATTTTGTGTCTTGGAAGTTGTTTACTACTGTAGCAACCTCTCCTTATCTTAGTTTTGTGTTTTGTTGTGCCAAGTTAAGCCGTTGATAGAAAAGTAAGTACTAGATTTGGATTACTGCACAGTTCCAGATTTCTTTGCTGTCACGAATCTGAGTCCACCTCCCTGTAGGTAGCTCAGAAAATTAAGCCAATTTACGTGCATGATCCTCAGATATGTACGCAACTTTCATTCAATTTGAGCATTTTCATTTGAGCAAGTCTGGTGCCATTTTAAAATTCGTCAATACGAACTGTTCTGTTTTGACAGATTCTGCCTTTTATTTCGCATTGCCTCTTTCGCTATGTTGGATGAATTTCTTTGATCCATTAATGTCCAGTAGCATTATGCAATGTCCAGAAGTGTTAAGAATGATTGTGTCACCTCTGAATATGTCAATTTATATTGTGCACTAACCCTCTAATGAGTTGTTTCGAGTTTGGTGTGGAGGAAGTTTTCAAGGATCAAGAGAGGAGTATGATGCAACATGATCAAGGAGAGTGAAAGCTCTAAGCTTGGGGATGCACCCGGTGGTTCACCCCTGCATATATCAAGAAGACTCAAGCTGTCTAAGCTTGGGGATGCCCAAGGCATCCCCTTCTTCATCGACAACATTATCAGGTTCCTCCCCGAAACTATATTTTTATTCCATCACATCTTATGTGCTTTTTCTTGGAGCGTCGGTTTGTTTTTGTTTTTTGTTTTGTTTGAATAAAATGGATCCTAGCATTCACATTGTATGGGAGAGAGACACGCTCCGCTGTAGCATATGGACAAGTATGTCCTTGGTTTCTACTCATAGTATTCATGGCGAAGTTTCTTCTTCGTTAAATTGTTATATGGTTGGAATTGGAAAATGATACATGTAGTAATTGCTATAAATGTCTTGGGTAATGTGATACTTGGCAATTGTTGTGCTCATGATTAAGCTCTTGCATCATATGCTTTGCACCCATTAATGAAGAAATACATAGAGCATGCTAAAATTTGGTTTGCATATTTGGTTTCTCTAAGGTCTAGATAATTTCTAGTATTGAGTTTGAACAACAAGGAAGACGGTGTAGAGTCTTATAATGTTTTCAATATGTCTTTTATGTGAGTTTTGCTGCACCGGTTCATCCTTGTGTTTGTTTCAAATAAGCCTTGCTAGCCTAAACCTTGTATCGAGAGGGAATACTTCTCATGCATCCAAATACTTGAGCCAACCACTATGCCATTTGTGTCCACCATACCTACCTACTACATGGTATTTTCCGCCATTCCAAAGTAAATTGCTTGAGTGCTACCTTTAAAATTCCATCATTCACTTTTGCAATATATAGCTCATGGGACAAATAGCTTAAAAACTATTGTGGTATTGAATATGTAATTATGCACTTTATCTCTTATTAAGTTGCTTGTTGTGCGATAACCATGTTCACTGGGGACGCCATCAACTATTCATTGTTGAATTTCATGTGAGTTGCTATGCATGTCCGTCTTGTCTGAAGTAAGAGAGATCTACCACCATATGGTTAAGCATGCATATGTTAGAGAAGAACATTGGGCCGCTAACTAAAGCCATGCTCCATGGTGGAAGTTTCAGTTTTGGACAACAATCCTCAAATCTCAAATGAGAAAATTATTAATTGTTGGTATATGCTTATGCATAAAAGAGGAGTCCATTATACATTGTCTATGTTGTCCCGGTATGGATGTCTAAGTTGAAGAATAATCAATAGCGAGAAATCCAATGCGAGCTTTCTCCTTAGACCTTTGTACAGGCGGCATAGAGGTACCCCTTTGTGACACTTGGTAAAAACAATGCATTGTGATGATCCGGTAGTCCAAGCTAATTAGGACAAGGTGCGGGCACTATTAGTATACTATGCATGAGGCTTGCAACTTATAAGATATAATTTACATGATGCATATGCTTTATTACTACCGTTGACAAAATTGTTTCATGTTTTCAAAATCAAAGCTCTAGCACAAATATAGCAATCGATGCTTTTCCTCTATGGAGGACCATTCTTTTACTTTCAATGTTGAGTCAGTTCACCTATTTCTCTCCACCTCAAGAAGCAAACACTTGTGTGAACTGTGTATTGATTCCTACATACTTGCTTATTGCACTTATTATATTACTCTATGTTGACAATATCCATGAGATATACATGTTACAAGTTGAAAGCAACCGCTGAAACTTAATCTTCTTTTGTGTTGCTTCAACACCTTTACTTTGAATTATTGCTTTATGAGTTAACTCTTATGCAAGACTTATTGATGCTTGCCTTGAAGTGCTATTCATGAAAAGTCTTTGCTTTATGATTCACTTGTTTACTCATGTCATATATATTGTTTTGATCGCTGCATCCACTACATATGCTTTACAAATAGTATGATCAAGATTATGATGGCATGTCACTCCAGAAATTATCTGTGTTATCGTTTTACCTGCTCGGGACGAGCAGAACTAAGCTTGGGGATGCTGATACATCTCCGACGTATCGATAATTTCTTATGTTCCATGCCACATTATTGATGTTATCTACATGTTTTATGCACACTTTATGTCATATTCGTGCATTTTCTGGAACTAACCTATTAACAAGATGCCGAAGTGCCGATTCTGTTTTTCTGTTGTTTTGGTTTCAGAAATCCTAGTAAGGAAATATTCTCGGAATTGGACGAAATCAAAGCCCGAGGGCCTATTTTCTCACGAAGCTTCTAGAAGTCCGAAGGAGAGACGAAGAGGGGCCACGGAGGGGCCACACCCTAGGCGGCGCGGCCCCCTTGGCCGCGCGGCCCCCGTGGTGTGGGGCCCCCGTGCCGCCTCTTGACCTGCCCTTCCGCCTATAAAAAGTCTCCGTGACGAAACCCCCAGTACCGAGAGCCACGATACGGAAAACCTTCCAGAGACGCTGCCAACGCCGATCCCATCTCGGGGGATCCAGGAGATCGCCTCCGGCACCTGGGCCGGAGAGGGGAATCATCTCCCGGAGGACTCTACGCCGCCATGGTCGCCTCCGGTGTGATGTGTGAGTAGTCTACCCCTGGACTATGGGTCCATAGCAGTAGCTAGATGGTTGTCTTCTCCCCATTGTGCTATCATTGTCGGATCTTGTGAGCTGCCTAACATGATCAAGATCATCTATCTGTAATTCTATATGTTGCGTTTGTTGGGATCCGATGAATAGAGAATACTTGTTATGTTGATTATCAAAGTTATATCTATGTGTTGTTTATGATCTTGCATGCTCTCCGTTACTAGTAGATACTCTGGCCAAGTTTTTGCTATTAACTCCAAGAGGGAGTACTTATGCTCGATAGTGGGTTCATGCCTGCATTGACACCGGGACGGTGATGAAAGTTCTAAGGTTGTGTTGTGCTGTTGCCACTAGGGATAAAACATTAGTGCTATGTTCAAGGATGTAGTCACTAGTTACATTACGCACCATACTTAATGCAATTGTCTGTTGTTAGCAACTTAATACTGGAGGGGGTTCGGATGATAACCTGAAGGTGGACTTTTTAGGCATAGATGCAGTTGGATGACGGTCTATGTACTTTGTCGTAATGCCCAATTAAATCTCACTATACTCATCATGATATGTATGTGCATGGTCATGCTCTCTTTATTTGTCAATTGCCCAACTGTAATTTGTTCACCCAACATGCTGTTCGTCTTATGGGAGAGACACCTCTAGTGAACTGTGGACCCCGGTCCAATTCTCTTTACTGAAATACAATCTACTGCAATACTTGTTCTACTGTTTTCTGCAAACAATCATTTTCCACACAATACAGTTAACTCTTTGTTACAGCAAGCCGGTGAGATTGACAACCTCACTGTTTCGTTGGGGCAAAGTACTTTGGTTGTGTTGTGCAGGTTCCACGTTGGCGCCGGAATCACTGGTGTTGCGCCGCACTACATCTCGCCGCCATCAACCTTCAACGTGCTTCTTGACTCCTACTGGTCCGATTAAACCTTGGTTTCTTACTGAGGGAAACTTGCCGCTGTGCGCATCACACCTTCCTCTTGGGGTTCCCAACGGACGTGCCAACCACACGCATCAAGGTGCTACACCTCATAGATTTAAATTCCTAAAATTTGAAATAGTTTAAATGGACTAGTATTGACTACATAGCCAATATTTGGCTTCTAGCCCATGATCATGTACAGAACCTATATCATATTTTTACATAGTAAATTAGAGTTGGTGAAATGTGAATTATAGCAATTGGATTCACTTCAAAATTCAAAATGGTTGATTTTTAAGATTTATTTGAATACTGAAAGGTATCTGTTTTGTTATTTTTTCTATTCAAAAACTACACAAGTTATGGGGTTGAATCCAGTGGGATGAGTTAGATAATTTCATAAGCTTTCTGGAACAATTTGAATCACTCAATTTAGGTTTGCAGATTTGAAACTATTCAATTTATAGCACAGACCAGTATTGAAATATTTGCTGAATCAAATTATTTGAATTAAACCCAAGTGGGCTAGGCGGGAACTAGATGGGCCGAAATGGTTTGAACAGAGAAACTAGCCCAGTAACGATTCGGGCCAGCTGACAAGAGGTCCCACACGTCAGCGTCTTAACTCAACCAAATCGGTACCTTGCAACGCGCGCCGTTGGATTAGAAGTAGATCGTGCGGTGCAGAGGCGTCGTCTTCGTCGCGGAGAAGACCTGGCGGCAGCGGCGGAGGTAGGGGGTCGGCGGAGTGATGGAGCTCCGGCGAGGGGCGGCGCAGGTGCTAGACGAGGTTGTCGACGACGAGGATCCCACTGGTAGCCGTGGGAGGAGCGGAGGTGGATGGAATCGCGAGATTGCAAGGTGGCGGACTCCGGCGATCGACGGGGAAATTGGGGCTCTCTGTGGCGTAATTGGCTTGGAGAAGAGGTGGAGGAGATCGAGGAGAGGGAGGGGAGTGAGTTGTTGTGAAGAAACCAAGCGCGGGATCGCTCTATTTATAGAGCCCATGTGGTGCCGTGGGTGCTGTGAAGGAGAGTCGACGGCAATGGCGCTACGGGCTGCGAAGGGGCAAGGCAAGGTGCGCGTGTTGTAGGCGACATCTAGGCGATGCTCAAGGAGTAGCTGGAGCAGCAAGGGGACGATGGGATCGCTCGGGCGCATGCTCATCATGCCACGGTACTGGCGGCAAAGCTTTTGATCATGGCGACGACGACGTTGCTTCCGCGAGCTAGCGAGGATGTCTAGGAAGGTACTTGTGGTGCGGTGAAGCGTGATGTAGAGGTAGGCTTGCAGGGGAGGACTGAGGCGACGACACGGCATGCGCTCTGGCGCGTCCAGGACGGTGTCCGTGCGCGCTCTGGCATGGTGCTGGGCGTGTCTCGCCTGGCCAATGCCGTGCTTGCTCGTGCTCCAACCGTGCATGGTCATGATCAATAAGTGCAGGAGCATCTCCAGGACAAGGTGAGCGTGTGTGAAAGAGGCCAGAGAGAAAGTGAGTGAGTGTGGCCGGCATGGCACGGCATGGTAGTAATGGTGATCATTCCCTCACTTTAAGCAGGGCTGCTGGGCATAGGATGATGCAGAGGAGGTACATGAACAACAATGATCAAAGCTCAAAAGGGGTTTAGGCAAAAATCCAGAGGTTAAAAGGATGTATTGCATTTTCCAAATTGTGCCTGCAAGGTGTTTGAGGAAATGGCCGCATGAAACTTTTATTTGAATTTTTGGAAATATTTTTGGTGGATCTCAAACATATAATTAAAGTGATAGAATGGTGGTGTTGGTGTTCAATTTGGTGAAAGTTTGCAAGTTTTCAAAATGAGGACCATCTTCTCTTTATTTCAAAGTCTCCACTTGTCAACTCTATTCTGGTCAACCTGGTCAAAGTCAGCACTAGTGGTCAACATAAAAGTTGTTCACCTTGACATGGTCTTGGATGACATGGCAAGAGTTGGTCAAGGTTGGTTGAAGAAAAGTCAAAACCAGGGGGTAAAGTGGTGAAGATTTTATAAAATGGCCAAATGACCATTATCATATGTAAGTTGAATTTGAATTCATCTTTGATTTGAATTGGGTTTCTTTGATTCAAATGGGTGTGTTATTGATATATAAGTGTTTTACAACCAATGGCACAAGCCAAAGTGGCCTTGATTGAAGATTTGCAAAATTGGCTAAGTGTGTATGTGAGTGAAAATGGGATTTTCTCCCTATTTGATTTCTTTCTTTTTGATTTGATTTTTCTTTACTCCAAAGTGATTCTTATTAGTTTAGGAACATTTCCAAACCATTGAAACCATTCCGCAAGGTCTAGATCAAAGATTTGCAAAAATGGCCATACCACATAAGAGGGGATGTGTCAATTTTTCTTAATCTTGTGAATTGTTCCCCTTGCTTCACTTGGGCAAGGTTGATGGTCAATTTAGGGTTAGATTAGGTTTAGAGATGGTTTCACACCATTTGGTCAAGGTTTAAAGGCATTGATCAAGGTTTTGGTAAAATGGCTATGTGTCACATATGCCTCTATGCATATGGTGCATTTGAGTTTTAATTTGACTTGGCTTGACCCAATTGGTGTTGTTGAGTGTTGAAATGGTATAGAGTAGTGATCCAACCATTCACCACCAGTCTTAGGGTTAAGATCCTTAAATTCACAAATTTGCTATTTTACTCTCATATGCCTCTATGGCATTTTTAGTTTCTTTTTATTTTCTTTGGAGTTGATTTGATAAGTACTAGGTAAGATGTATGAAGGTTTTCCACACCTCTAAACAAAGTAGAAGAGCTTAGGGTAAATATTTATAATTATAGCCATAGGCACATATGCCTTTTTCTTATTTAATCTCCTTTTATTTTACTTTAACTTGGGTGGTGAAAAGAGAGGTGAGGTTTGGGGTTTAAGATCATTTCAAAATATTTTGACAAGCAATCATGGCAATAGCACAAGAATTAAGCAAGATCACTATGTATCAAACTTAGTTTAACAAAAAAAATTGTTGGTTCCAAAATTTGGAACTAGGGAAATTCATTTGTTTTGTTTTGAAATTTTTGGGATGTTACAAACCCTTCCCCCTTAAACAAATCTCGTCCCGAGATTTTAAGAAAAGTTAGGTTCCTAAGAGAGATTGAGCACTTTGATTAACAGGAAGACATACTTGGCATGGTCTGTGGTGCTTCCTGGGCTTCAGTGGCATTCATGTGGTAGAGGCGGCCGTTGTTGTTGTTCTGGTTCCTTCTTCCTGCAAAGCGGCGCTGTTGCTGAGCAGGTGCAGTGGTATTGGCGCCAATCTTGGCAAGCTTCTTGGGGCACTCGTTGGAGTAGTGACCCACAACTCCACATTCATAGCAGTTGATTGTTGCCTTGTCCTTGGGGGTGATGGGGGTAGCATTGCTCCCAGTTCTCGGGGCGGTATTGGTGTTGTTGTTGTTTCCATTGTTATTGTTGCTGTTGGGGTGGTTGTTGTTGTGGTGGTGGTTGTTGTTGTTGCCTCCGGGCTTCGGGGGTCCTCCGTTGTTGTTGGCGTAGTTGGGGCGATAACTCTGAGCAGGGGGCTTGTTGTATCTTGGGGTGAACCCTCCAGAGGAGTTGTTGCGGTACTTCTGGGTACGGTGGGGTCCATTCTGGTTCATCATTCCGCGCTTGCGGTTCTCATTGGCCTGATGCAGCTTTCCTTTCATCTGTATGGCTGAGTCTACGAGAGCTTCCAAGTCAGCGAACGGAATATTCACCAACACAGTTTGCATCTCATCGTGCAGTCCGTTCAAAAATCTCTCCTTCCTTTCCTCATTGGTGTCGGTCTCATCCGGGGCGTACCTTGACAGAGTGAGAAACCTGTCACGGTATTCCACCACGGACATCCTTCCTTGTTTGAGTTCCCGGAACTCGTCTCTCATCTTCTTGATCAGTCCTTGGGGCACATGGTACTTGCTAAACTTTAGCTTGAAGTCTTCCCAGGTCATCATTTGTCCCGCATTCATTGCGCGGGCACTTGTCCACCAGGCTCTGGCAGGTCCTGACAGATAGTGGGTGGCGAACAGTACTTTTTCTGTGGCTTCAACTCCCGCAAGTTTGAGGTTGTTCTCCATGGTCTGGAGCCAGTCATCAGCATCTAGGGGCTCTTCAGTCTTGTTGAATATCGGTGGGTTGGTGTTCTGAAAGTTCTTCAGCTTCGATCCAGGGTGATCGTGGTTTCCATGGCCTTGATTGTTCTGAGCTATCTGTTGCAGTGCGGCAATGTTGGCTTGGCGTTCAGCTCTTTCAACTTCTCGGTCTGCCATCATCGTCTGCAGCAGTTGCATCATGGCATCTTGGGTGGCATTGCGGGTTGGTGGGGCCATCTGAACATTGAGGTAGATGATAAGATAAGAGGGAAATTTCTATGGTTTGTTTTGTTAAAGTTTTAAAAGTTCATAACTTGAAAATTTGAGTAGTGTTGCGGGGGTAAAAACCAACAACACTTTTTCATTCATACCAAGCATCACATATTACAAAGTTAACACACCGTGGGTTTGAAGAACCATTCATTCGTCCTACGATACAAGGGGATCCTGATACAACTCACACATACGAAAGTGCTTTAAAAGATACTTCTCTTCAGGGGGGATTCTTCCTCTTCACGGGTAATGTGCTTGGCGAAAGGCGAGGGCGTTGTCCAACTCCTTGCGGGTCTTGTACAGCATGTAGTCGAGGTAGGCAACATAGTGGTTCATCTCCGGGTGCGAGGGCATGATTATTGGTCTTCCCATGGGGTCATGTCCTGGGTAGTAAATGAAGCGGGTATTCTCGAGCTTGTTTATATTCTGTCCGCACAGACGGGCTATTGCTTCTTGCATCGCTCGGACTAGTCCTTCCTTCCAGGTGCTTCCCGTTACAGAAAACCAGGTGGTTTCCCATATTGGGGCTCCAAGCTTTCCTCTCAGATCTGTAGTAACTTCCCACCGAGTTTGTCCTCCTGATGGATTGTTGAGGGGTATTCCGAAGAACTCGGGATACGGGCGTCCTAAATACTCAACCAGTTGTTTCAAATCCTTCTCGAACATGAGGTTTCCTCCATGGCCAAGCTGATAAGACTTGCAGGTGTACTCCATCTGTGAAGAATTATGATGAGTAAGTTAGAGGAGTGAGTAGTGTGTCAAAAATTTATGTGGTAGTATAAAAGAATAGAGCATAACTTTCTTATTTTGAAGAAGATCTCAATGATAAGAGGGAGAATAAGTTTTCTTAAATAATCACTTCATTTGTTTTGAAACTAAATTTTTCAGACGTCCATTCTAACTAGGGTCTCCTAAGGTCAACAATGGCTCTGATACCAACTTGTCAACACCCGGGCTTTTAAGTCCAGATGCCTATTATGCCATTCCTCGCAATCCCAGGAATATTGTTTTTGCGAGACATAATAGATTGATATCACAACACATCATTCATTACATACCATAATCGTCTTACAAATAAAGGATCACACGATCCAGTCTTATTACAATAATAGAAGTTCTATTGATCAATTACATAACACATAGCGGAAGCGAAATAGCGTAGCGGTCTTGGTCCATTTATTCCACAGGCAACTGTTGACGTCAGGAGTGATCCTAGTTGTCGTAGACGTCCTGCTGTCCTTCTTCTGGGTTCTGGTACTCTTCTTCATAGTCTGGCCATTTGAATAGCCAGGGACACAGCCATGAGTACTTTAAAGTACTCGCAAACTAAAACTAAGGTAAATACTATCAACTATAGTAAGGGGTTCTAAGCTCTAGTTTCATTTGCATAAAGCCAGTTTTATTTCATAAGCACTTTACTAATCAAAACCTCTTCATTTGCCTAACTCAAGTGGGAACATTAGTGTCATTCCCACAACTCAGGTGTGAATCAAAATCAAAGTCACCTTTCAATTCAAGTCACAAGTCACCATTCATATTTTTAGAAAATTTCTGATGACGGAACAGTATGGCCTTTCCAACTGTCCATGACCGCGGACGCGGCTATTCGAATAGGTTAAACTCTGCAGAGGTTGTACACTTGTGCCACAACAATTGCATTAGTTCGTCAGGGGTAACTGGCCCTGATTTATTGTACGCAGTACGCGAACTACCAATCCTAATCTTTCATTTACATACCCTAGTATAGGCACCTCTCCCCATGAGCTTGGCCTCCCGGTGAAAACAAACCGTCAACCCGGGAACTGCACAGGGCTTGGGTAGTACATTCACCTCATTTCACGTCATTTCACATACAATGGAGGCAGCCTCGGCATAACCCCTATGACGCTTGTTCAGAGGGAACCCATACTAAAATACATAAGTTTCCAGCAAAGCCTTACCCAGATTCAGGTACTGTGGGGGTACTTGTAAAATTGGAATGGTATCGCATCCGAACCCAACCATCAGTTTTGGTAAAATTCCCCAAGTCATTCACCAGTCATATTCACCTTCAAAATCTTTCAATAGAATGACTCATCATCCCAAGGTTTTCAAAGTTAATTCAATTCACAAGTTCCCAACTAGAGTAGTCACTTTTAATATTGAGCACTAGCAACTAGTCATGAGGGGTGCTAAGTAGTTTGCCTTGGTTCTAGGCTAAGTGTGATGCTCTTGTACTACTCCATAACTAAACCAAGTGAATCATAAATCAAAAAGTAACTTTGATAAATAAAATCCAATAAAGCTTGTAAAGTAAAAACTTGGGATAGGATCATAAAGTAAAAAAGTAATAGTGCCTTGCTCTTGTAGAGCTTTGCACAAATCTATCTTGCATTGGTAATAGCTTGCATTAGTCTAGCTTGCCTTGATTGGTGAGGTGATCAAAGTTTTCTGGCTCTTCCTCTTGGTAGAAGACCTCTTCCTCTTGATAGCCTCCGGTACTAGCGTCTATAAACGAATACGAGGATACAATCACCAAACAACACTTAAGTAATCTTAATTAGCCTTATTGGCTCACACAAATGATCTAGCATCACTATTTAACATTTATTCACAATTTATGCTAGGGTTTCTTTATTTAATATAAGGAAAATAATTTCCTCTTATTGAAAATTGGAATTAGGGTTTCTCTTTGGTTTGGAGAAATAATGTCCTCTCATTGAATCTTCTTAAGATTTAATCTTCTCAAATAAACAGGGATGATTACATGTTGACCAAAGTCAACACTTCACACTTATTATTTGAGAAAAATGATTTAAATGAGATTCATCATCTCATGTGATTTAAATAACCATGGTGATTCCAATACTATATTGATTTAAATTCCACAAGTTTGCAAGTATGAGCCTACGCAATAGAGGTCATCACATTACTTCATAACACTTGAGAAAATGATTTAAATGAGGTGCTACACCTCATAGATTTAAATTCCTAAAATTTGAAATAGTTTAAATGGACTAGTATTGACTACATAGCCAATATTTGGCTTCTAGCCCATGATCATGTACAGAACCTATATCATATTTTCACATAGTAAATTAGAGTTGGTGAAATGTGAATTATAGCAATTGGATTCACTTCAAAATTCAAAATGGTTGATTTTTAAGATTTATTTGAATACTGAAAGGTCTCTGTTTTGTTATTTTTGCTATTCAAAAACTACACAAGTTATGGGGTTGAATCCAGTGGGATGAGTTAGATAATTTCATAAGCTTTCTGGAACAATTTGAATCACTCAATTTAGGTTTGCAGATTTGAAACTATTCAATTTATAGCACAGACCAGTATTGAAATATTTGCTGAATCAAATTATTTGAATTAAACCCAAGTGGGCTAGGCGGGAACTAGATGGGCCGAAATGGTTTGAACAGAGAAACTAGCCCAGTAATGATTCGGGCCAGCTGACAAGAGGTCCCACACGTCAGCGTCTTAACTCAACCGAATCGGTACCTTGCAACGCACGCCGTTGGATTAGAAGTAGATCGTGCGGTGCAGAGGCGTCGCCTTCGTCGGGGAGAAGACCTGGCGGCAGCGGCGGAGGTAGGGGGTCGGCGGAGTGATGGAGCTCCGGCGAGGGGCGGCGCAGGTGCTAGATGAGGTTGTCGACGACGAGGATCCCACTGGTAGCCGTGGGAGGAGCGGAGGTGGATGGAATCGCGAGATTGCAAGGTGGCGGACTCCAGCGATCGACGGGGAAATTGGGGCTCTCTGTGGCATAATTGGCTTGGAGAAGAGGTGGAGGAGATCGAGGAGAGGGAGGGGAGTGAGTTGTTGTGAAGAAACCAAGCGCGGGATCGCTCTATTTATAGAGCCCATGTGGTGCCGTGGGTGCTGTGAAGGAGAGTCGACGGCAATGGAGCTACGGGCTGCGAAGGGGCAAGGCGAGGTGCGCGTGTTGTAGGCGACGTCTAGGCGATGCTCAAGGAGTAGCTGGAGCAGCAAGGGGACGATGGGATCGCTCGGGCGCATGCTCATCATGCCACGGTACTGGCGGCAAAGCTTTTGATCATGGCGACGGCGACGTTGCTTCCGCGAGCTAGCGAGGATGTCTAGGAAGGTACTGGTGGTGCGGTGAAGCGTGATGCAGAGGTAGGCTTGCAGGGGAGGACTGAGGCGACGGCACGGCGTGCGCTCTAGCGCGTCCAGGACGATGTCCGTGCGCGCTCTGGCATGGTGCTGGGCGTGTCTCGCCTGGCCAATGCCGTGCTTGCTCGTGCTCCAACCGTGCATGGTCATGATCAGCAAGTGCGGGAGCATCTCCAGGACAAGGTGAGCGTGTGAGAAAGAGGCCAGAGAGAAAGTGAGTGAGTGTGGCCGGCATGGCACGGCATGGTAGTAATGGTGATCATTCCCTCACTTTAAGCAGGGCTGCTGGGCATAGGATGATGCAGAGGAGGTACAGGAACAACAATGATCAAAGCTCGAAAGGGGTTTAGGCAAAAATCCAGAGGTTAAAAGGATGTATTGCATTTTCCAAATTGTGCCTGCAAGGTGTTTGAGGAAATGGCCGCATGAAACTTTTATTTGAATTTTTGGAAATCTTTTTGGTGGATCTCAAACATATAATTAAAGTGATAGAATGGTGGTGTTGGTGTTCAATTTGGTGAAAGTTTGCAAGTTTTCAAAATGAGGACCATCTTCTCTTTATTTCAAAGTCTCCACTTGTCAACTCTATTCTGGTCAACCTGGTCAAAGTCAGCACTAGTGGTCAACATAAAAGTTGTTCACCTTGACATGGTCTTGGATGACATGGCAAGAGTTGGTCAAGGTTGGTTGAAGAAAAGTCAAAACCAGGGAGGTAAAGTGGTGAAGATTTTATAAAATGGCCAAATGACCATTATCATATGTAAGTTGAATTTGAATTCATCTTTGATTTGAATTGGGTTTCTTTGATTCAAATGGGTGTGTTATTGATATATAAGTGTTTTACAACCAATGGCACAAGCCAAAGTAGCCTTGATTGAAGATTTGCAAAATTGGCTAAGTGTGTATGTGAGTGAAAATGGGATTTTCTCCCTATTTGATTTCTTTCTTTTTGATTTGATTTTTCTTTACTCCAAAGTGATTCTTATTAGTTTAGGAACATTTCCAAACCATTGAAACCATTCCACAAGGTCTAGATCAAAGATTTGCAAAAATGGCCATAACACATAAGAGGGGATGTGTCAATTTTTCTTAATCTTGTGAATTGTTCCCCTTGCTTCACTTGGGCAAGGTTGAGGGTCAATTTAGGGTTAGATTAGGTTTAGAGATGGTTTCACACCATTTGGTCAAGGTTTAAAGGCATTGATCAAGGTTTTGGTAAAATGGCTATGTGTCACATATGCCTCTATGGATATGTTGCATTTGAGTTTTAATTTGACTTGGCTTGACCCAATTGGTGTTGTTGAGTGTTGAAATGGTATAGAGGAGTGATCCAACCATTCACCACCAGTCTTAGGGTTAAGATCCTTAAATTCACAAATTTGCTATTTTACTCCCATATGCCTCTATGGCATTTTTCGTTTCTTTTTATTTTCTTTGGAGTTGATTTGATAAGTACTAGGTAAGATGTATGAAGGTTTTCCACACCTCTAAACTAAGTAGAAGAGCTTAGGGTAAAGATTTATAATTATATCCATAGGCACATATGCCTTTTTCTTATTTAATTTCCTTTTATTTTATTTTAACTTGGGTGGTGAAAAGAGAGGTGAGATTTAGGGTTTAAGATCATTTCAAAATATTTTAACAAGCAATCATGGCAATAGCATAAGAATTTAGCAAGATCACTATGTATCAAACTTAGTTTAACAAAAGTTTTTGTTGGTTCCAAAATTTGGAACTAGGGAAATTCATTTGTTTTGTTTTGAAATTTTTGGGATGTTACAGCCGCGCCCGCGCCTCCTCCTCCACCTTGCCGCGCCCGCGCCTCCTCTCTGCCGCCTGCCGTCGCCGTCGCCATCGCCGTCTCCGCCGCCTCCTCCGCGCCTTGCCGCTTCGCCGTCTCTGCCGCGCGCAACCGCCGCCTCCTCTCCGCCGGCTAGAGGTGAGCCGGCCGGCCCCCTCTCTATTTTTTTTATTTTTATTATTGTTATTTATATTTGTAAAATTATTATATTGTTAGTATATTAATTGTTAGTATAGTACTTAATTAGAAAAATTGTTAGTATAGTTGTTAATTAGTATAGTTAGAATTAGTATATAGTTGTTAGTATTACTATATAGTTGTTAATAATATATAGTTAGAAATATTAGTTACAAATATTAGTTAGAAAAATTAGTTATAAGTACTTGTTAGATAAAAAGTTATATGTTAGAAAAAGTAGTGAAAATTATAGTTAGAAAAAAGTTATGAAAAGAATATTTGTTACAAATAAGATAGAAAATTATAGTTAAAAAATCATAGTAGTGAAAATTATTAGTATAGTTAATCTGATATGTTAGAAAAAGTAGTGAAAATTATAGTTAGAAAATTGTTAGTATAGTTAATCCGGTAGTGCGGGCGCCCCTGCCGGTGCCGAGTCTGTGGCGGTGCCCCTACCGGCGCCCGTGGCTATGCCGAGTCCTTGGCGGTGCCGCCGTGACATAGTGCCGACGCCCCTGCTGGCGCCGCCAAAATAGAGTATATATGTAGTGCGGCGCCCCCCAAATGGTAGTGCCGGCGCCGACTAACATATAGTGACGTTATTTTTTAATTTATGTTAACGTTGATACATATATATATGATTTGTTTTCGTAGCTACGATGCCGCGACAGCCGCCGCGCCGTGGTCTGACTCTCACCGAGGAGATGGAGCAGATGGGGGAGGTCCGGGACTGGGCTCCGCCGGGGTGGCACTGGGAGGTCTTAGCTTCCGGGTCGCGCACCTTGATGCGGAATCCGGGTCCCATCGTCGACCCAGATATTCTTTGGTGGAGGTCTTATGGGCCACGGTCGTTTCAGAGGGAGCCGGCCCCGCCGGAGGAGGTAGCTCAGCGCATTGCGGCGGAGGACAAGCACGTTCGCCGTTACATGTTTTCCTTAGACAACATGTATAGGACCGGATGGAGCGTTATGCAGGGATCTCATGTTAGCCATGCTCCCGTGATTGTTCTGTGGCTTTGGGGGTTCACCCGGCGCGGCTTAGGACCCGATCGGCGCCCTCTAGGACCCGGTCGGCGCGGTTGAGAGGTTGTAGTATTGATTGATGTATTAGGGTTAAATAAACATGAACCCGATGTATGTATGCATGTAACTGCACTATCTGCTTTCAGCACTATATTATCGATTCTTAGTTAAGAACTACATATGTAACTCCATTTTCAGTTTTCTGCATTATCCTTAATTTGATCATATGATGGTTCCTATATATAGCTTGCAGGTCGTTGTAGAAAGCATGGACAGAGATGAAATTCAAGAAAATTTCATGGAGAACCTTATAGCCCACGGTACTCTAGATGATCGCGACGACGACGTTATTCCAGATGATGGCGGTGACGATTTCACCGCAACTTATTTGAATGACTCCGGTGAGGGAGTGGAAATATTGAGGAAGAAGATCCTAATGGCGCCGGTGAGGAAGAAGATCATCATAATGGCTCCGGAACCGTAGTTATCACCGAGGTATATAAATTAATTAAGCCGCTGTTGATCGACTAGATGCATTAACTAATTAAATTGTACTGACTATGAATTATTTCTTTTTTAGCCCTCTGGATCGAGCACTTCTTCTGTAAAGTCGAGGAAGCGAGGCCCGGCCAAAAAGTTGGACGACGGTGTTAGGCACGACATCACCCACATCGCTAAGGATGGTAAACCGATTGCTCCAGAGAAAGGTGCAAAGGCATTTATAGCTCAATGCGGAGTGCTTGTTAGGGACCACATCCCGATCACCGTTCGAGAATGGAACAAGCCGAAGGGACTAGTGCTGTCTGCAGAGGAAGAAGCTCATGGTCTTTATATCGATGATGTAGCCAAAAACAGCATTCTGACCAAGCTCATGTCACATTTCAACATAGTACCCGAAGAGGGGGATGACGCTGAAAAGGCCAAGATGGAGCAGGCCCTCCACGAGTTTGCCAAGAAGAAGATGGCCGAACTATTCAAGAACCACAAGAAAAGATTGCGTGGCCTTATCAAGAAAAAGAAGACTCCGGACAGTGAGAAGGTAAAAAATCACTGGGACGAATTCGTGAAGTACAACACGGAGTCAGAAGAATTTAAGAAAAGGTTGGCAACAAATAAGGCAAATGCTGCGTTGAAGCTATATCACCAAATTCTGGGTCCAGGTGGATACAGGGCTAACCGTCCTAAGTGGCAGGCAGCTGAGGCGGAACTGACCAGGAAAGGGATCAGATTAGGGACACACGGTTGGATCGAACGGTGTAAGGAGTGGTTCTACGGGATTGGGGGAACGTTGCATCCAGAAACAGGGAAGTGCATATATAAGAAAGCTCATCTGAAGTTTCCCATTGAAGCCCTGGAAAAAGCACATAAGGACGTGGCGGAGGGGAGGTTCCAGCCCGAAAGAGAGAACGATGAGCTGACACGCGCCCTTGGGAACAAAGAACACGGCGGACGAACACGAGGCACAGAAGGCTCCGTTCCGTGGAAGTATGGCTTTCCTGCGGAAAGGAAGAGATTTCCTGATAAAAGCCATGAGAGGAGAAAGGCAAGGGAATCAGATCGCATAGCGTCCTTAGAGGAGGGTATGAGCACCATGAAAGCCCAATTAACCATGGTAACCCAAGTACTTACATCCCAGATGGCTCAGGGGCAGGCTGTAGATCCTGCATTGCTCAATGCCCTCGTCCCGCTGCAATCTCAACAACACCGGAAAAGCAGCGTTGCTTCCTCTCAGCAGGTGGATAATGATGATGATGACCAGGTGGTCGAGCCTCCTCGCTACCCCCCCTGTGGATGATCTCACTGAGAGCCGTCCTTGTGAGCTGCATGTTAAAGTTTTCAACCTATCCTTCAAGGCGGTGGTCGGCATCCTCTTACCTACAAGGTCTTACCATTGCCGTCCGGTCCAAGACGACTTTGCTGTTGTGATGGTGGATGAAGTGTTGAGAGATTATGAGGGGTTGGTGCTTGAGCACCCTGCAGGTGAAGATGGGGAAATCAAAGAACTGGGAGAAGCCCGTAGAACCACCGTGCAATGGCGGAAGGAGAACATTGTGTTTCCAGGTGAGAAGCCAACAAGCAGGCCACCTCGTCCGCCTCCTCCGCCACCTGCGCAGTCTCCTCCGCGTGATGATTCTCCTCTGCGCGATGATGATTCCCCTGTGCATGAGCAGTCTCCTCCACGTGAAAATACTGCGCCGCATCCTCCTCCTCGTCAGGAGACTCCGCCGCCTCCACCTAAGCAAAAGAGGAAGCTAACCGCGGCACCTCCTACAGCTCCGAAGAGATCATCAACTCCGATGAGGGCACATACTCCAGAGTTGTTACCACATGAGCAGACTGAAGAGCAAAAGGTGTTTCTTGCGCCGAAGAAGATGTTTATTCCACCGCAGACAGTGAAGCACTTTGCCGAGACGAGAATGAAGAGACCTGAGCTGAGAGCTGATTATGACCACTCTCTTGGACAGTCCTCTAGAGCGAGCAAAGAAGCAAAAAAAGTCACCCAGCTTGGACAGCAGGACATTCAGGCCGTACCCCAGTTTGTCGTGGAGGCCTATCATGATCCAGAGACGGCATCGATGATCGAACGGGCGGCTAGAGCTCAGGGAGCATCAGTTGAGTACGAAGATTACTATCCAACGGCTCAAGTGGTAAACAAGTATAGATACGGATCTGATCTCGTCAAACCTGGCAAGCTCGCGCGTCTAGGGACTCAGATGCGAAGGTTGCATGAATGGTACCTGAAAGCCTGTCGAAGAGGTGATGCCTACCTCACAGTGTATCTTAGAGATGAGCATTACTTCCGGGGGGAAGACGAGATAAACCTTGAGTTAGAAGAACTGTTTCAGTTATTCAATCAAGACGCCCTCGACAAAGCTGTCATCAGTTGTTACTGCCTGTAAGTGATTTATTTATGTAATTAAGTCTGTAGCTCAGCTCATTCATTTGCACTAACAATTATCCTCACTATATTCTTTGTGTACACTATACATTTAATTATGCAGAATGAAGAAGCTCGAATACAAAAGAGGCAAGCTCCTACCGCTGGGGTTCATAGACCCAAACACAGTTCATGAAGTTACGGTTCGATACTTCGCCAAGGACACAGAGGACAACATCGTAATGTTTTTAGAGAAGCAAGCAGACAAAGAGGATATATTCTTTTCCTACAACTTCAAGTGAGTGTTATATATAACATACATTATGCTTGTGCACCTCCACTTTATTCTCGTAATCATTGAGCTATGCTTGTGCAGATTCCACTTTATTCTCTTAATCATTGATCTTCACAAAGGAGTCGTAAAAGTCATGGACTCGAAACGTAAAGAATATGCGGAATGGGCGGACATGGCTGCCATCCTCCAGAGGTAGTTTCAATCAATTTCGTATTGGCATCTTCATCTGTTCTAATTCGACGATATCATCAACTAATCAATAACTCATTTACTCATTATTTTTTGCCGGGCAGGGCTTGGAAACGGTTCATCAATACTGTTCCGGGTAAATGGAAACCGGAGCTTACATTTCAAGATTACCCTGTAAGTAGTACTATATATATAGCTATGTCCGTAAAACTCTATATATGATATTTACTTTCAATACGATGCTTTATTATTAGTTTGATCGAACTATTTTTTCGTAAAGTGTATGAGGCAGGAACCCGGGAATAACTTATGTGGATACTACGTCTGCACCTTCATTCGTGACATGGCATGTCCCAAGGGTGGGGATGCCCGTATACACCAGACTCGTGTACGATAACAAATTTTCACAATTAATCTTAATTAGTACCATCTATTGTATTGAGTTCCATTCATATATTGATCTCCTTTTTTAAATATAGATGATACGCCTGCGGGACACTCTCATAACGAAGGATCAAATACGAGCAATTCAAGAGGAAATCGCGGGATTCTTTGTTACCGAGGTCGTTACCCCAGGTGGAGAGCACTATCGGAAGTTCGTGACGATTGAGCAACTTCGTAGAAGCTAATAGATTTAGTAAAGAGATCCGACTAGCTTTATATTGTAAATATGCATGCATTACATGTACTATTGACGATGTCTATATATATTCACGACGATTTTTTGTGGTTTCTTGAATGATATATATGCATTGCTGAAACTCTGCCGCGGCAGAGAAACGCCATGTTTCTCTGCCGCGGCAGAGAAACGCTGATACAGCCTAAACCTGTGCCGCGGCAGAGAAATAGCAATTCTCTGCCGCGGCAGAGAACCCCAGGCACGAACCGGGACCAAAGGCCATCCACCGCGAGCTCCCTGGCCGCACCACGTGTCGAGGCCTTTAGGCCCGGTGCAACTTTGAACCGGGACTAAAGGGGGACCCTTTAGTCCCGCCTAATTGGTCCCGGTTTGGGAACCGGGACTGAAGGCCCAAATGAACTGGGCCTATAGCCCCGTTTTCCACTAGTGGTCGCTGTCACACTCGCCTGATAAATAAGAGCCTGAGGTTTTTTTTTTTTTTTGCAAAATGAAACTGCCACTTTGGTTTTCACCTGCCACATAGGACATGAGGGTCACACCTGCCAGAAAACCGTTTAACACATCTAACTAGTAAAATCAATGCTCTGTGTCACAAACCAATCCCAATACTGCTAGTTAAGTGTCATTTCACGTTAACTTGGTAGTTAAGTGAGAACGTTGCCCTAATTGAGGTTCTTTTGCGTTATTTTCTCCACACAAAAAACAAGGACAACCTGGAAAGGTTTTGAACAATTATTTTTAATTGTCCGTTTAAATGTTTATTGTAGGGTTATATGGCCTCAGTTTCACGGTTCTAAGTTTGAACTGGAACTGGCAAAGTCATGTTATTGCCTTTGTAAGATTAATGAGATCTAGAATCTAGTAGTTTATTGTTCGACTTAAGCACTTGAAATTCTATGTTTTTTTGACAATCTGTTTCAAGCACTCTATAAAAAAGTATATGTGAGAATGAGTAAAAAAAAAGGGTATGGTGTGGTTTTCGAGGATTTCGTTTGGTTGTGGGGATTTTTGGATCGTCAAGGAGCTTCTCATCCTACTTCTTCGTCTCTGGGACGGATGTGGTCTTTTCGACCTGTTCGGCAACTTTCCATCCGCAACCAACAACGTCAGGCCGACTCAGGAAGAAGCGGCAGCGGCGGCGCGTCGTCGACACGGCCTAGAGGTTGAAGATGAATGGCTTCTCAAGGATCTTGTTGTAATTTTCGTTTTTTTTAGGTTGCTTTGTACCGTTCGATGTTTCTTTTAATCCCAGCACTACTAGAAAAAGGCTTACCGCCGGCGACCTGAAAAGACTTACCACCGGCGTTTTCGGATTCGCCGGCGATAACCTCGCCGGTGGTAAGTGCTTACCGCTGGCACTTTCTTAACCGCCGGGGGTAACCCCTCTTTACCACCGGCGCTTCTACCATTTCGCCAGGGGTGTTTTTTAGCATTGAAAATAAAAAAAGCTGCAGATGCCCGCAGGCTGCAGCGCTGTCTACGTCATGGTTATTATGTATACATAGCAGTAAAAAAACACTATTACAGCTAGCCGGGAAATTTGCAGAGAACACCCTAAAAAGAAAACAAAAACGCAATCAAGTCGCACGCATCTTGCTCCGCCGTCCGTCGGAGGTCCGTGTCGCCACCCTTTGCCGCACCGGTCCTCACCCCCTTGCCGCCGTGGTTGTCGTAGAGTGAGAAGAAGGGCGCAGGCAGGCGGTAGGATGCGCGGTCGAGGCCGTCGGCCGCCGCGGCTCCGGCGGCCACCACCCAGAGCAGGTTGTGGTAGGAGCAACCATGGCGGAGTAGGAGGTGCGGTAGGAGGCGCTTGAGGGTCGAGACGGAGGCTCAGCCCTGGCGGAGTCCATCCCGTGGAGGTTCGCCCTCACCCAGTACCTCGACGCGCGGCGGCGCCAGGTGCGGCACAGCGGCGGGAGCGAGAGCCAGGGAGAAGCGCGGAGGAGAGCAGGCTGTCGTCCGCATCGACGCTCGTGACGAAGATGGAGGCGGTGGATGCACGCGCCGTTTGCGAGGTGGTGGTGGGCGGGGTGGTCGCCGGACGCAGGAGCTCCTAGAGTCTGCCGCGGGCTTGAACGCGGAGGGGCGGAGGTCCATCCATGGCGGCGGAGGTGGGGCAGCGTAGGCGCCCGGGGAGGAGCAAGAGAAGGCGAGCGACGCTAGGGTAGGGTTGGTGCGCGGCGGCGTGATTTGGGGCTGCCGGGTCGAGCTGGAGAAGTGGGAGGGGAGAGAGAAAGTGGATCGAGATGTGACTGATCGATGGTGGGCATCTTCTGCGAGGCAGGCTGACCGTACCGGGGCCACATGGACTCGGAGCAGATTTGTCTATGAATTCAATAATTTTGTCCTGGACTGCTGTCTCCCGGCAGTGGAACGAAGACTTTTTTGTTTACATGAGAAGACAGGTTCGGTAGCACGGCTGCTTTTGCCCGGCGTATGCGAATTGATTTCGCCAGCGTTAAGGCCAGCGACCCCTGGCATTATTGGCCTGAATTCGCCGGTGGTAAGGCCAGGTCGGACGGAGGCCCCGCAGTCCATTATATCGCTGGCATCTTCAAATCGTACTCGCCGGCGGTAACGCATGTATCCCTGGCATCTTCCTTTCAACCTTGCCGGCGGTAGTGTTAGGCTCCCCTGGAAGCTATTACCGCTGGCATCTTCAACTCGTATTTGCCGGCGGTAAGGAGTGCGGCTATAAGCTATTCTCTAGTAGTGTAGTGTCCTATTCGCAAAAAAAAAAAACATGTATGTTCCTCGTCATTGCTCATCCATGAAGAAACATTAGGAAGCAAGCCAGGAAAGAACTCATGAACCTTTAGAATTGAGCATGGACAAGTGGATTCAGGATTGATGTGAAGTCTTCTCAAGCATACATGTATTTATATTTAAAGTATGCACCCTCCAACGTGAATTTATGCTCGGTTCATTCACATATGAAATTCCATGGGTATATCACTCGGGCTGTAAACACCGGACATGTTTTTTATCACTCCATATATATCATGCATATCTAATTGCCCGTTCGATCGAGTCGATATACGCAAAAAAAGGATAAACCTACCATGCAGAGTAGTAATTAATGATGCCAAAACCCAAGTTATATATGACCCCGTAATGTGGCTTTATCACTAGTAGAACCCTGCCACCCTAGGCATGCATGAGCTCACATGCATGCCAGTCAATTTAGCTATATGTCTATATAAAGTGGTAGTACCAACGGGAAGTTTAGAACATAGTATGAGTTAGCTTTCATTTATTATTAAAAACTCTATATGTGTTAATCTAGTTACTTTTCTGTTCGGGATGTTTCTTCTCGACCAAACAAAACAAATTATTGCTTGCAGTGACCTAGGGTAAAATCTTCCCTTAAGAATAGGAGGCATCAAAAAGAAGGAGGTGTATTAGAGGAATTATCAGGTCAGCTAGTTGAGATTTATTCTCAGTGCGAGAAAAAATGATCGCCACGTGGATTGATGTGGAATCCCGTGTTGGACGCAGGCAACCAAGATGCGTCAAACTTCGGCAGTTCCATCCAAAAAAACAGTTTTGGCGTGAGTTGCTAAAATTCAGCAACTTGCACCAGCTTGTGGCGCTTAGATTAAGCACACTCTGTTTGGCTTGTCTGTAGCAGTTTGCATCCCTTTGAATATTCAAATCTGATTTAAAAAAAGAATGTTGATCTAAAGGAAAATTTAAAAGAGCAAGACAAAATATGATACTTTGTTCGGAAATACGTGGTGGAACATGGGCTCTGTTGAACCAGATAAAGGGGAGGCCCAAAAATCGGTATTTCCATGACTCTAAAAATTTCAAACAAAATTTTTACATGTAAAGGACATTCGTATGTATGTACATGCTAATTTTATATACCAAAATTCAAAAGTATGTAGCTTAGACAAAATTCACATGTTTCAAATGAACAGTCTAAATGAAACCTCCCTCTCTCGACATTGTTGTAACTTGGCGATCGGATAACTATACAACTTAGTATTGGAGTAAGTTTAATCGGGTTCAGGAGTACTCATGTTCTAAAAAAATCGCTTACTATTTGTTCAGATGTCATAGCTGGTACACTTTTGTAGCAATTCCCTAAGACCCTACTGCCATTCTGTACAAACTCTATTCTGCCATGGGGCGTTTTTTTTTTTTTTTTTTTTTTTTTTTTTTTTTTTTTTTTGTACAGATGCACTTCCATCAGGCTCTTCATCAATTGCGATGCCTGCAGCCAATCGTCTGTGACACAAATTGCATGGATCAGAAAGTAGAATAATTATTGGAAAAGCAATCACTCACATGTTCCGCGTAGGATTATTTTCATACAACCTTCATGAGCTTCATGTATCTGTTTTGAATTGATTTTGAAAGACAATAAGAAGTTTGGTATACATTTATAGGATCTCCAACATAAACTGAAATATGGAATATAAATAAATTTGTTAATTGTGTTTTCATTTTATAACATGCAACTGAGGACATGTGTCAACGTAACATACTAACATGCCTTAGATCGATGTCTCAAAGTGAATGGATTGTGTTGCATATCTAAATGCATGGTTTGAGTGGAAGCTATTACGGCGTCGACAACAAGAAACTGGATATGTGAATTGGAGGCCAGTCGTGGATTTCGTAGCAACCCGAAGCAAGGAAGAAGCGATAAACTAGAGATTGGTTTGAATGTCTTTGGTTTCGCATCATATATAGGCCATCTGCAGGATTGATACTGGTCTTCCGCTGTCATATACACAATTTTTGCCAACAATAACACATTTGGCGCGGCGGGCATACTCCTACGGAGGTTAAATAATTTTCTCTTAAGACGTATGTTTCGGCTACATCGATGACATATCAATGTCCACGCATAGGAGAATTACTATAATAGGTTTGACAAGGCGGATGACTTAACTTTTGTATGCTTTTATTTGAGTAAAATGCATGAACAGTCAACGAACTTGTCGGCGGGGCTCGAATTAGTCACCGTACGTTGCGAATACGATGGCACGGTAATTAAAGACGTTGTGCTGATTTTGTATGGTCAGCGCGGGGAGGAGGCGGTGTGTATTTGCTGACGTGGCATGGTGCGGGTCCCACCTGCCAGGATGGATGTGTCTTACCTCGAATGCTCCGCGGGTTAGTTTTCGGAAAGCCCCCCTGTTATTTCCTTTGCATCACCGGACCAGCCCTCCTCCACTACCACTTCCCCCTCATTAAAGCTTGTCTCTCTGACCACGCCCGATCATTCCGAGGACAACAGGAGGAGGAGAGGGAACGGCGAGAGCAGGTCGGGTGATAGGGGTAGCACGGCGACGCCATCGCCTGGTTTGTGTTGAGGGAGGAGCCGGCGCAGCAAGCATTGTCGGAGGAGGAGCAGATGCCGCCTCGTCGGCGGCCGGAAGGAGGTTCGCCGGCCGTATATGGTAAGCTTCTGAACTGGACCAAATGTGGTCACAAAGTTGAGGCTTTTGGGTATAGAAGTAGGGTTTCGAAATCTGGAATCTTGGTGTATATGTACATTATGCTCTGTTTTTCGGTATAGTTAGTAGCAGAGGACCTGGGATTGTTTCCTTATTTGGGGATTTTAGCCACTAGGGTTTTTCAGAGATTTACCAATATTTCAAACACCTCATAATTGATGGGCATGAAATTATTGATTTGATGCATGTATTATTATGGCAGGGGACCGGAGTTGTTTTTTCTCTATTGAAATCAACCATGGGGGCTATTTTCTTGGCAGTGGTGCAAACCGTAGCTATGTCAGTGGAAGTGTTATATGGTATGATGATCTTGACATGGTCAGCTGGTCTCATGCACTGCTTGAGAATATTGTAGAGATTGGGTATGAGATGTGTGGCAGAATCAAGGTTTACTACTGCATTCCTTTTCTAACCCTTGCAAGGAATGGACTGAGACAGCTGAGAGATGCAGATGATAGTGATAGGATGTTGGCCTTTGTTGACATGGGACATCACTTCATATCTCTGTATTTGAATCATGAGCTGGATGATGTTGTTTACTATCCAGTTACTACTCTTCCAAGTGTCATTAGCCCTGGAAAACCATCAGCACACACTGAAGCAGAGAGCAATGTTGATGCTACAGCTGAGGAAGATGAGCAAGCAAGTGAAGAGGAAGATCTGCCACATGTGCCTTTGCAAGTTGTTTTACCAGACAATGTGCCAGCAGATGAGTGTATTAGTGCAAGAACAAGGCAGAGAAAGAGGGCTAGAAGGCAGACTATACCAGAAGATGAAGCAGATGATGTGCAAGAGATAGAGGATGAAGATGATCATGACTCTGACTATGATCCAGAGGACATTGTGGACTCAGACTATGACATGAATGAAGGTGATGATGATCTATTTGAGGACAATGTTGATGATGCACAGGAGGCTGAAAGGCATGGACAGAACTCAACCAAAATATCTGTGCAAGTGAAAGAAAAGGCAGCACCTATATTTGCAAGGAAAGGAAAGGCTTGCAAAGAAGAGAATTCAGAGGAAGAAGATCTATGGGGGCCAGAGTCTGATGATGATACAGCTCCACTGAGATTCAAAACCTTTACGGATGTGGAATTGGCAGATCCACATTTCCATGTTGGCCAGACATTTGAATCAGTTGAACTGCTGAGAAAAGCAATTCAAGCATACAGTTGCAAAAACAGGAAAGACATCAGGTTGCCAGTAAATGATCTGAAGAGGCTAAATGGGAGGTGTACTGAAGAGTGTAGCTGGTACTTGTGGGCATCCTTCTCCAGCATTACCAAATGTTTCATGATAAAGAAGTACAATGGTGAGCACACTTGTGGCAGCAATTTCAAGGTTCATTCCTTTACATCCAATTTCCTAGCACAAAAGTACTTGGAGAGCTTCAGGGCAGACCAGGATATGAATATGAAGAATTTCTCAAGGATAGTGCAGAAAGATTGGTGTATGACTCCAGGGAGATGCAAGTTGCAAAGAGCTAGGAGACTAGCAATGAAGATATTCTATGGTGATGAAGAAGGGCAGTACAAGCTACTGTGGGACTATGGAAATGAAATTAGAAGAAGCAATCCTGGAAGTTCTTTCTATGTTTCACTTGATGAACACTCCAGATTTAAGAGATGATACATGTGTTTGGAAGCTAGCAAGAAGAGGTTTCTCTAGGGATGCAGGGCTGTGATCTTTCTTGATGGTTGTTTCATCAAGACTAGGTATAGAGGTCAGCTATTAGCAGCAGTAGGAGTGGATCCAAATGATTGTATATTCCCAATTGTTGTTGCTGCAGTTGAAGTGGAGGATACTGCTAACTGGACTTGGTTTCTTGATACTCTAAAGGCTGATCTAGGCATTGAAAACACTGCACCTTGGACAGTGATGTCAGACAAGCAGAAGGTAATAAATTTGAGGCCACCATTTGTTGTTACTGCACCTGGTTTATTTGTCACTTCATGTTCTTACTACAATTGTATTTGTTTGTACTATGTAGGGCCTCATAAATGCAGTCAAACATGTGTTCCCTGATTCAGAGCATAGGTTCTGTGTCAGGCACATGTGGCAGAATTTCCAACAATTATTCAGAGGAGATGTTCTAAAGAACCAGCTATGGAGGATTGCTAGAAGCACAACTGTGTCCAGATTTGAGGCCAACATGGAAGCAATGAAGGTTTTACATGTTGATGCTTAGGCTTGGTTGAATGAATTGGATCCTAAGACATGGGTTAGGGCTTTCCAGAGTGACTTACCTAAGTGTGACATCCTCCTAAACAACAACTGTGAAGTTTTTAACAAGTAAGCTTCTCATTGCTTGTGATATCCTTATACTTGTATGCTTGTTATATCCTTATACTTGTAAGCTTGTGATATCCTTATACTTGTAAGCTTCTCACTGTATGCTTCTTGTTGGTCACATAGATATATCCTAGAAGCCAGAGAACTTCCTGTCCTGTCAATGTTTGAAAGAATCAAGGGGCAGATAATGACTAGAAACTACAACAAGCAAAAGGAACAAGAGAAGTGGCCAGGTGTTCTCTGCCCTAAGATAAAGAAGAAAGTTCTGAAGAATGTGGAGCTCTCCAACAATTGCTATGCTGATGGAGCAGGGGGTGGTTTGTTTGCAGTGTATGACATGGTTAGCTCCACTCCTGTTGACTACATTGTTGATTTGAAGACAAAGAGTTGCACTTGCAGTAGGTGGCAAAAATCTGGGATACCCTGCCCTCATGTTGCTTCAGTAGCCAGGAAGGATGGCATTGATCCACTAAGTCTAGTTGACAGTTGCTACTCAATTGAGATGCACAAGAGGGCATATGGCAACATTGTGTATCCATGCAAAGACAAGTCTGAGTGGGAGAAAATGGGAGGGCCTACTATTTTACCACCATCATACAAGAAACATGTGGGTCGACGAACAAAAAATAGAAGAAAAGCACCTGGTGAGGTGGATTGTAGAGGAGGAGGGAAAAGAATGAGCAGGCATGGGGTAATAATGCACTGCAGTCACTGTGGTAAACCTGGTCATAATAGGAATGGATGCTATTGGTTCAAAAATGGAATGCCACCTCCTGATCAAGCACAGGGGAATAATCCAGAACCTGAAGAAGGTACTGGCACCACAACTGGTCCTTTTGCACAACCTCCTGTTGGTACTGACAGCACACCTGCATATGAAAACACATTTGTGGATAATTTGACAGAAGAGGTATGTCTCCACTTTGCACTGATACTAAACCTTTAATGCTAACAATTATCCTTTGTTCATTTTCACCTTTAATGCTAAAAATTATCCTTTGTTCAATATTACAAAGACCTTTTGTCAGAAATATGGAGCCATCTGCAACTCCAACATCTACATTCATCACTGCTCAGGCAACACTTATCCAAGTCCAAGCCTCATCCAGCACCATCAGACAAGGAGAGCTGGCTCAAAAATTACAAGCCATGCAGAATGAGAAGGATAAGGCAGTGGAAGAAAGGAAATTAGCCATTCTAGAGGCTAAATACCAAGCTGAAGTTCAGAAGGCACAGGCAGCAGCTCAAAAAAGATTACAGTAGGAAAAGAAGAAAGCAGAGCAAGCACAAGCAAGAGCATCCATTGCTGCAGCTAGGAAGGAGAAGAGAAAGCAAGATGCAGAGATCAACAAGCTTGCAAAGGCAGAGACTAGAAGAATCATTGCAGAGGTGAAGAAGTCTTGTGCTGATAAGAAGAAGCTGGAAGCTGCAGAGCTGGAGAAGAAACAAGCTGAAGAGAAGAACAAGCTGAATGCACAGAAAAAGGCTACAATGAGAGCTGCTTCAACTGAAGGTCAATCTAGCCACATTCCTAAGAAAGTTTCTATGTTTGATGAGCTAAGGGCTCCTGCCAGAAAATGAAGTTCACTTGTCCTGTCTAAGACTTGCTAGGTTAATGGTCAGTGTCATTTTTGTTGTGTAACACTTGCTAGGTTAATGGTCAGTGTCATTTTGGTTGTGTAACACTTGCCAGGTTAATGGTCAGTGTCATTTTGGATGTGTAAGACTTGCCAGGTTAATGTTGAGTGTCATTTTGGTTGTGCAACCATGCTATGTGGAGATACTTGTACCCATATGTGGCAAAAAAACCTAAGTTTACTTATGTGTTCATGATGCCTATCTTGCAATGTTGGTTTAATTCCTTTTGTTTGACAACCATTAGGTTTGGCACATCCTTAAAGTTTAGGTTTTGTCGAGAACCATATCGTTCCGTCGACGACCATTCGGGTTCGACCATCCTTAAAGTTTAGGTTTTGTCGAGAACCATATCGTTCTGTCGACGACCATTCGGGTTCGACCATCCTTAAAGTTTAGGTTTTGTCGAGAACCATATCGTTCCGTCGATGACCATTCGGGTTCGACCATCCTTAAAGTTTAGGTTTTGTCGAGAACCATATCATTCCGTTGATGACCATTTGGGTTCGACCATCCTTAAAGTTTAGGTTTTGTCGAGAACCATATCGTTCCGTCGACGACCATTCGGGTTCGACCATCCTTAAAGTTTAGGTTTTGTCGAGAACCATATCGTTCTGTCGATGACCATTCGGGTTCGACCATCCTTAAAGTTTAGGTTTTGTAGAGAACCATATCGTTCCGTCGATGACCATTCGGGTTCGACCATCCTTAAAGTTTAGGTTTTGTCGAGAACCATATCGTTCCGTCGACGACCATTCGGGTTCGACCATCCTTAAAGTTTAGGTTTTGTCGAGAACCATATCGTTCCCTCGACGACCATTCGGGTTCGACCATCCTAAAAGTTAGGGTTTTTGTCGACAACCTTATCGTTCCGTCGACGACCATTCGGGTTCGACCATCCTAAAAGTTTATGTTTTTCTCGAGAACCTTATCGTTCGGTCGACCACCATTTGGGTTCAACCATCCTAAAAGTTAGTGTTTTTGTCGACAACCTTATCGTTCCGTCGACGACCATTTGGTTTACCACATCCTAAAACAACACAACTGAACTAACCAAAAGTACTCACTTGACAATTTCTCGAACATAAATCACATTCTAATAACACAACTCAAGTCTGATCATGGAATTCATAACATCCAAACTCATACCAGATACATCCATCTGGTGCTACTACTACCCAACAACTAGATACATCCATCTGATCTTGCTATCCATTCAGCACCTACCATCTACCACTCTGCTTCACTTCTTTAGAATTACCCAAACAGAGAGCACACACAACACACACAGCACAACAACTACAATCTTCTGCAGAATCACAATCTGCCTCACTGCTTGTGCCAGCTCCTGCGTGTTCTCAATCAACTTCACCTGCTTAGCACCAGGTCCACCATCTCCTGCAGCTTGCCTTACTGCCTGACGAAGATTCAGCTCCTCCCGACGATCCTCAGCCCAACCTAGTGCATCCACAGCAGCATCACCTCGCAGATGCCCGGCATCAACCAAGTATTGCACATACTCTTGTTCCCAGTGCCAAAAGACGCAGTCGTACTGCCAAATCAGAGACCATCTGTCAGTGTTCTTACCACTGCAGTTCTCAACAGAAATCCTTCAAAAAAATTCAAAAAAGAGAGTAAAATGCACGAAGAAAACCTACCCCATGATGCTGGCACTTGTAATAAGTCCAGCCTGTGTGCTCTGGCATCCCCGACACGCTCCGCCTCACGGCCTTCCCGCAGTCGGGGCAGGCGATGATAGGGATGTACGGTGCGCGGCGACGGAGCACAGAACTGCAGGAGCTGGCGGTCGCCATCGCTCTGTCGATGCAGACTCCGGCGACAAACGCCTCGGCGGCACTCACACCTCCGCCGGTGCACGAAGGGGAGAGAGGAGAGGGGAAATTTCAGCTAGGGATTTTGACCGAGAGGAAGGGGAGAGGCGCTGACTAATATATACGTGATAGTTTTGCACATAAGCCCCCCTTCCTCATGTTCGCCACAAATGAACCGTTCATCCTGGCAGGTGGGACCCGCACCGTGCCACGTCAGCAAATACACACCGCCTCCTCCCCGCGCTGACCGTACAAAATCAGCACAACGTCTTTAGTTACCGTGCCATCGTATTCGCAATGTACGGTGACTAATTCGAGCCCGCCGACAAGTTCGTTGACTGTTCATGCATTTTACACCTTTTATTTCAAAGTCAAGCAAGGTGCTCATCATGTAACTTAAAGTTTCACGAATCAAGGACACGGGAACTAGGACTCTCTCTCCCTACTACAGTACTGGAGAGGGCGATTTTTCAGCGACACCGTACCGGTCGAACCACCTCACCGGCGCAGATCTGCTGGTTCCCCTTCCCTCCTCCGTCCGCTCCGGCGGCGGGAGGGTGGTGGAACCCTGGTTCTCGCCCGTATATAGCGTAGGTTTGAGTGGTACTTCCCCCGGCGGCGTTGTGGAGGCGGCGAGGCTGTCGGTGTGGCGTATGAAGGCGGTGGGTTTCCTCTCTGGTGGCGGCGCTCCGACGAGCTCTGCTGCAGATCTGTTGCCTGCCGCGTACTCCGTGCTCTCTGGAGCTGGTGTGCTCGTTTTCCCTCCACCGGGATCCAACGAGCGGCGGATCTGGGATTATGAGAATAAAGAAGATGGTGCTATGTTGTTGCAAGGCGATGGAGACGAAGGTGCAGGGTGGAGGCTCCGTGGAGCTGAGGACTGTCGACTTCCCGTTCGCAGGAGGGCTCCTTCTGTTCCAAGTCATTAGGGAAGGAGTAGCGGCGGCGCGCCGGCAGCACGGCCTGTTCTTCTCCGTCTGCGTCGGGGTCCTGTAGGACTTCTTTGTTATTTCTGTTTGTTTCGGGATCTTTCAATAATGGACCTTGTTGCAATATAGTTCATCTTCTCCCCGCAAAAAAGGGTTTTTTGTTCTCGTGCCCCTGGTTCGTTAGTTGTACTCAGTTTTCCCCAGCCTCTTAACTTTTCCTCAGTTTTCCCCTCCCTCTAGTTTGAACCCCTCGCAGACGCTCGGACGGGAGGGTTGCCGTCTGTCAGAGGCCTTCCGTTACCGGTGACGGCTAGGGAGCCACGGTGGTTTTGACTTGACCGTTGCTTTCAAAATGTGTTGACTGTTGACTGGAAGAGCTGACCCAAAGCTTTCCCCTCCGCCCAAGACTAGAGGAGCTCACACACTGCCCCTTCACCGCCACGCCGTCCTGCCCACCTACCTTATGGCGTCATCCGCCGCCGAGCCGGCCCCGCCCCCACTACCACCCCCGGGAGGCGGAGAGGGCTCCGCCTCCACCATATCTGGATCTACCCCTGTCCTCTTTGTAATTCCGTCTGGTGTGCCGACTATTCCTATCGGCCGTGGAGAAGATTGGGAATCGGAGGGATCTAACGCATGGATTTCATCTGGGTAAGTATCGTCTGCCTATGTGAATTAACAGTAGGCAGTTTTTGAGGGCCAATCGTTGTTGCTCAACTAACTGCGTTGCTTTTCGAATAGGATGGATCCAGCGCTGGCTTTTCGGCTGGTGGTTAGGCTGGATTCTAGCTTTACGCGTGATTCTAAACGCTGTAAGAATGGGTTTTACTTCCCTGCGGTGGTTGCAACCACCATCTCGTTGAGGGATTTCAAAGCTAACATCTACGATAAGTACACCTGGAGCTCTTTCGATGCGGTTCATTTCGAATATTTCAACAGCCCGGAGCGAAGATTTGTTCCACTAATTTCCGAAGACGAACTGGGAATTCTTTTTTGCTTTGAATGCTTCTTGCCGGTTCGGTAAAATTCGTATCCATGTGGACAGGGGCTAGGCATCATCTGGTGCTGGGGCATCATCTGGTGGTCGGGCATCATGTCTCTCTACTGCTGCTGCCTCTGCTAATAGTGTGCGTCGTGGCGCTCCTTGTAGGTCCACAGCAGCACCATCTGTCCCCAGTGCTAGTGGTAGCCAGATCGTTCGTACGGTCGATGTGGAGGACGATGCAGACATTGAGGATCAGTCTCCTCAAGATGATGAGGATGAGTTGATGTTTCCTGAATTGGTAGATCGATGCAGTAAGCAGGCAATGGAGGATCAATACATGGAAGATATTGCTTTTGGTGCCAGATTTGATGGCACTGATGATAAAGAGAAGAATGAGAACAATGATAGCCTTGTTTTAGCCGATTACGAAGGTGATGACTTGCCAACAATTGAGTGGAACAGGGAGGATCCTCAGCTTGCAGAAGGCACCGTGTTTCAAACGACGATGGACTGCCGTAATGCAATTACTACATATTGCATTCTCTCTAAGAATAATTATGAGGTTATTAAAAGTGAGCCAGGTAGGTTCACAGTTAAATGCCCATACAAGAGGTGTAGGTGGAGGTTGCATGCATCCACAATGCGTAGAAGCAGCTTGGTTCAGGTACTACGCCAACCAGTTGTGTATTTTAGATCACGGTGTAAAATTTGTTATCTATTACTGACATCTCTTATCATTATGTTTCAGATAAAGAAGAATGAGCACGTCCATGCTTGTCCACCTCTAGGGGGAGAGCCAGAGCTGAAAACAAAGCTAGAGAAGACTAGGTGGTTGGCAGATATAATCCTAGATTGGCTGAGAGAAACTCCTTCACTTGGTCCAACAGCACTCCAGAAAAAGATGGTTGAGAAGTTTAAAATGAAAGTACCTTACATGAGGATGTTCTATGCAAAGGAAATGACTCTTGACAAGATCAATGGTCCATGGAATGAAAGCTTTCGGTTGCTTTACACTTTCAAAGCTGAAGTGGAGATGGCTAGTCCAGGCAGTGTTGTAGCGATAGACAAGCATACAGTTCCCTACAAATTGAAAAGCGGGAAGGTAATGCACAAGGAATGTTTTAGAAGGGCTTTTGTTTGTTTCAAAGCTTGCTGGAAAGGCTTTTTGGACGGTTGCAGGCCTTATTTGGCCGTGGATGCAACAGCTCTTCATGGCAGGTTTAAATGACAGCTAGTTGCTGCTACTGCAGTTGATGGACATAATTGGATGTTCCATGTTCCTTATGGAGTTTTGGAGGTTGAGTCAAAGGAAAGTTGGACTTGGTTTCTGCAGAATTTGCACGACCTTATAGGTCATCCACCAGGACTTGTTATCCACTGATAACCCACAAGTATAGGGGATCGCAACAGTCTTCGAGGGAAGTAAAACCCAAATTTATTGATTCGACACAAGGGGAGGTAAAGAATACTTATAAGCCTTAACAACTAAGTTGTCAATTTAGCTGCACCTGGAAAAGCACTAGTAACAGGGGTGATGTGAAAGCAACAGTAATATGAGAGCATAATAATAGTAACACAAAAGCGAATAAAGAATACGCAGGCAATGGCACCAGAAAATAGTTGATACTACTTCCAATGTCATATAGGAACGAGTATATGATGATGAGAGATGGACCGGGGTTCCCAGCGATCTACACTAGCAATAACTCTCCAATAACAAGTGACAAGTGTTGGGTGAACAAATTACAGTTGGGCAATTGATAGGATTAAAATAGCATTAAGACAGAACATCAAGATTATTAATCATGTAGGCATGTTTTCCATATATAGTCATACGTGCTCGCAATGAGAAACTTGTACAACATCTTTTGTCCTACCAGCCGGTGGCAGCCGGGCCTCAAGGGAATCTACTGGCTATTAAGGTACTTCTTTTAATAGAGCACCGGAGCAAAGCATTAACACTTGGTGAAAACATGTGATCCTCATATCACAGCCTTCCCCTCCGGTTGTCCCAATTTCTGTCACTTTGGGACCTCGGGTTCCGGACAGCAATATGTGCAAACAACTTGTAGATACAATCTAAGCAACAATTATAGAGCTTAAATCTAAGATCATGCCACTCGTGCACTAGTGACAAGCATTAAGCACAACAAGATTGCAGCAACAATAACTTCACAAACTTTATAGATAGACTAATCATAATGTAACAATCCATCGGATCCCAACAAACACAACACCGATTACATCAGATGAATCTCAATCATGTAAGGCAGCTCATGAGATCATTGTATTGAAGTACATGGGATAGAGAGTACCGACTAGCTACTGCTAGAACCCGTAGTCCATGGGGGAACTACTCACGGAGCATGATGGAGGCGGTGGCGTCGATGGAGATGGCTTCCGGGGGCACATCCCCGTCCCGGTGGCGTGCCGGAACAGAGATTCTGTCCCCCGAATTGGAGTTTCGCGATGGTGGCGGCGCCCCTGGAGTCTTTCTGGAGTTTCGTCAATTGGTATCGCGTTTTTAGGTCGAAAGGGCTTATATAGGCGAAGAGGCGGCGCAGGAGGGCGCCTGGGGCCCCCTCACCATAGGCTGGCGCGGCCAGGGGGCCACCCGCGCCGCCTTATGGTGTGGGCCCCCTGCTGCCCGCCTCCGACTCTCCTTCGGTGTTCTGGAATCTTCCGGGAAAAATAATATATTGGGTCTTTGTTTCGTCGAATTCCGAGAATATTGCCCGAACAGCCTTTCTGGAACCAAAAACAACAGAAAACAGGAACTGGCACTTCGGCATCTTTTTAATAGGTTAGTTCCGGAAAATGCATAAAATCATTATAAAGTGTGAGCAAAACATGTAGGTATTGTCATAAAACAAGCATGGAACATCAGAAATTATAGATACGTTGGAGACGTATCAAGCATCCCCAAGCTTAGTTCCTACTCGCCCTCGAGTAGGTAAACGATAAAAAGAATAATTTCTGTAGTGACATGCTATTTACATAACCTTGATCATACTATTGTAAAGCATATGAGATGAATGCAGTGACTCAAGGCAATGATCTATAGTTGCTAACAAATATATAACATATAGCGAAACTTTTCATGAACAGTACTTTCAAGACAAGCATCAAAAGGTCTTGCATAAGAGTTAACTCATAAAGCAATAAATTCAAAGTAAAAGCATTGAAGCAACACAAAGAAAGATATAAGTTTCAGCAGTTACTTTCAACTTTCAACATGCATATCTCATGCATAATTGTCAACGCAAAGTAGAATAATAAGTGCAATAAGCAAGTATGTAAGAATCAATGCACAGTTGACACAAGTGGTTGCTTCTAAGATGGAAGGAAGTAGGTAAACTGACTCAACATAAAGTAAAAGAAAGGCCCTTCGCAGAGGGAAGCAGGGATTAAATCATGTGCTAGAGCTTTTCAAGTTTTGAAATCATATAGAGAGCATAAAAGTAAAGTTTTGAGAGGTGTTTGTTGTTGTCAACGAATGGTAGTGGGCACTCTAACCCCCTTGCCAAACAGACTTTCAAAGAGCGGCTCCCATGAAGGACGTTATCTCTACCAGCAAGGTAGATCATCCCTCTTCTCTTTTGTTTACACCTGTACTTTAGTTTAGTTTTTATTTTATTTTTGGATGACACTCCTTCCAACCTTTTACTTTCACAAGCCATGGCTAACCGAATCCTCGGGTGCCTTCCAATCATTCACGTACCATGAAGGAGTGTCTATTTATTTTAGTTTTATTTAGAGATGACACTCCTCCCAACCTTTGCTTTCTCAAGCCATGGCTAACCGAATCCTCGGGTGCCTTCCAACATTTCACATACAATGGAGGAGTGTCTATTTGCAAAATTAAGTTGCTTACTGATGAATCAGGGCAAAACATGTGAAGAGAATTATTAATGAAAGTTAATTGATTGGGGCTGGGAACCCCATTGCCAGCTCTTTTTGCAAAATTATTGGATAAGCGGATGAAGCCACTAGTCCATTGGTGAAAGTCTGCCCAACAAGATTGAAAGATAAAACACCACATACTTCCTCATGAGCTATAAAACATTGACACAAATAAGAGATGATAACTTTTGAATTGTTTAAAGGTAGCACATGAAGTATTTACTTGGAATGGCAGAGAAATACCACATAGTAGGTAGTTATGGTGGACACACATGGCATAGGTTTTGGCTCAAGGTTTTGGATGCACGAGAAGCATTCCCTCTCAGTACAAGGCTTTGGCTAGCAAGGTTATTTGAAGCAAACACAAGTATGAACCGGTACAGCAAAACTTACATAAGAACATATTGCAAGCATTATAAGACTCTACACTGTCTTCCTTGTTTCTCAAACACTTTTACCAGAAAATATCTAGACCTTAGAGAGACCAATCATGCAAACCAATTTCAACAAGCTCTAAGGTAGTTCTCCACTAATAGGTTTAATACTACATGATGCAAGAGCTTAAACTTGATCTACTTGAGAGCTCAAAACAATTGCCAAGTATCAAATTATCCAAGACAATATGAAGCATTTTCTGCTTCCAACCAAATAGCAATAAATGCAATAGCTTCCAACTTTTATCATGAACATTAAAAGTAAAACGAAGAACACCAGTGTTCATATGAAAAAGCGGAGCGTGTCTGTCTACACACAAGGATTGCTAGGATCCGATCTTATTCAAACAAAAACAAAAATAAAAACACACAGACGCTCCAAGTAAAGCACATAAGATGTGACCGAATAAAAATATAGTTTCAATAGAAGTGACCTGATAAGTTGTTGATGAAGAAGGGGATGCCTTGGGAATCCCCAATCTTAGACGCTTGAGTCTTCTTGAAATATGCAGGGATGAACCACGGGGGCATCCCCAAGCTTAGACTTTTCGCTCTTCTTGATCATATATCATCCTCCTCTCTTGACCCTTGAAAACTTCCTTCACACCAAACTTCTCATAAACTTCATTAGAGGGGTTAGTACTCAAAAAACTTTAATCCACTTTAGTCCTGTAGTGACACATTGCAAGTACTCAATAAAACATTAGCTACAGCTCTCCACGTCTAGAAAGCCTCACTTAAAGTCCACAAGAGACAATGCAAAAAATAGAGACAGAATCTGCCAAAACAGAACAGCCAGTAAACACGAATTTTTTAGAGGTACTTCCGTTGCTCAAATCAGAAAAATCAAAACTAATGAAAGTTGCGTACATATCTGAGGAACACACACAAAAATTGGCATATTTTTCTGAGTTACCTACAGAGAGCCCTGCCCAAATTTGTGACAGATAGAAATCTGTTTCTGCGCCGAAATCCAAATCTAGTATCAACCTTCTATTAGAGACTTTACTTGGCACAACAATGCAATAAAATAAAAATAAGGAGAAGTTGCTACAGTAGTAACAACTTACAAGACACAATAAAATAGTAGCAAAATAAAGACATGGGTTATCTCCCAAGAAGTGCTTTCTTTATAGCCATTAAGATGGGCTCAGCAATTTTAATGATGCACTCGCAAGAAATAAGAGTTGAAGCAAAAGAGAGCATCAAAAAGCAAGTTCAAAACACATTTAAGTCTAACCCACTTCCTATGCATAGGAATCGTGTACACAAATAAATTCATGAAGAACAAAGTGACAAGCATAAGAAGATAAAACAAGAGTAACTTCAAAATTTTCAGCATATAGAGAGATGTTTTAGTACCATGCAAATTTCTACAACCATATTTTCCTCTCTCATAATAATTTTCAGTAGCTTCATGAACAAACTCAACAATATAACTATCACATAAAGCATGTCTTTCATGATCCACAAACACATAATTTTTATCATGCTCAAAAATAGTGGGATTAAAACTTTCAAACCCACTTTTATCAATAGTATAACAAGATGATTGATCAATCTCAAGAGATATGGGACTCCTAGACAAAGTTAAAACCTCTCCAATCCCATTTTCATTAGTAGTACAATTAATATTATCAAGTAACATAGGACCATCATCTAGAGCTTTATCATAAACATTTGCCAAGCAAAACTCTTTAGTACCATGCATTTCGATATCAGGCACAAACAAAGCATTATCATAAGATTTATCAAAATAGCATGGATTATCATAGATAACAGTAGCATAATTATTCTTACAAGTTTTACTCATAGGTAATATTTCAAGAGAATCCACAGGAACATAAAATTCATCCTTCTTCGGTAAGCATGGAGGACAATCAAATAGTGTAAGAGATAAAGAGTTACTCTCATTAGAAGGTTGGCATGGGTAGCTAATCCATTCTTCCTCCTTTTGTTCATCACTCTCCTCTTCTTTTTCATCCAATGAGCTTTCAGGTTCATCAATTTCTTCTTTCACAGGTTCCTGCAAATTGTGAGTGCATTCTTGTGCATTAATGAGTCTCTTTTTATAATCAATGATATAAGGATTATCACTGTAACTTTCTATGCAAAAATTAAGGATAGAAGAGACATAATCTTTAAGGTCCTTACAAACAACACAAGTTTCATAATTTTTAGCCATGAAGGATTCTATCTCAGTGGCTCCCATAAATAAGACAAATTGTTCTACTTCTTCGAACCCAAAATGAATATAGTTATTCCAATTATAGTTCTTAATTAAAACTTCTTCACTAAAGCCACATTGGAATTTAAGATGTTTAGTATCCTGTTTAGAGCAACAATTTATATCATGGCGTTTAAGCAAGATTTTAGCAATTGATTCAATTTTTCTAGCACAGCACTCATGACTTTACCCGTTCTTGATTCTTTATAATTATTATATATTTCAATAAGCTCCAAATAGGTTGTGGGTTCTCCCATAACAACAGTTTTTAATTTTTAGGTTTTTCAATTTTTTATGGATTTTTGGGTATATGAGAAAAGTAAAACAAGACAAAAACAAACTAGACAAAAGTAAACTAAGCAAAATAATACTAGACAGAAATAAACTAAGCACAAATAAACTAGACAAAAGTAAACTAAGCAAAACAAAATAAAATAAAATAAAAACAGAGAGAGAGGTAGAGTGTACTCCCCAGGTGAACTTATGAGTAGAGCTATGCCTCCCCGTCAATGGCGCCAGAAAATACTCTTGATAGTCCACAAGTATAGGGGATCGCAACAGTCTTCGAGGGAAGTAAAACCCAAATTTATTGACTCAACACAAGGGGAGGTAAAGAATACTTATAAGCCTTAACAACTGAGTTGTCAATTCAGCTGCACCTGGAAAAGCACTAGTAACAGGGGTGATGTGAAAGCAACAGTAATATGAGAGCAATAGTAACAAAGAATAATAACAGCAGCGAATAAGAACATAGAGGCAATGGCACCAGAAAATAGTTGATACTACTTCCCATGTCATATAGGAACGAGTATATGATGATGAGAGATGGACCGGGGTTCCCAGCGATCTACACTATTGGTAACTCTCCAATAACAAGTGACAAGTGTTGGGTGAACAAATTACAGTTGGGCAATTGATAGGATTGAAATAGCATTAAGACAGAACGTCAAGATTATTAATCATGTAGGCATGTTTTCCATATATAGTCATACGTGCTCGCAATGAGAAACTTGTACAACATCTTTTGTCCTACCAGCCGGTGGCAGCCGGGCCTCAAGGGAATCTACTGGCTATTAAGGTACTCCTTTTAATAGAGCACCGGAGCAAAGCATTAACACTTGGTGAAAACATGTGATCCTCATATCACAGCCTTCCCCTCCGGTTGTCCCAATTTCTGTCACTTTGGGGCCTCGGGTTCCGGACAGCAATATGTGCAAACAACTTGTAGATACAATCTAAGCAACAATTATAGAGCCTAAATCTAAGATCATGCCACTCGTGCACTAGTGACAAGCATTAAGCACAACAAGATTGCAGCAACAATAACTTCACAAACTTTATAGATAGACTAATCATAATGTAACAATCCATCAGATCCCAACAAACACAACACCGATTACATCAGATGAATCTCAATCATGTAAGGCAGCTCATGAGATCATTGTATTGAAGTACATGGGATAGAGAGTACCAACTAGCTACTGCTAGAACCCGTAGTGCATGGGGGAACTACTCACGGAGCATGATGGAGGCGGTGGCGTCGATGGAGATGGCTTCCGGGGGGCACATCCCCGTCCCGGCGGCGTGCCGGAACAGAGATTCTGTCCCCCGAATTGGAGTTTCGCGATAGCGGCGGCGCCCCTGGAGTCTTTCTGGAGTTTCGTCAATTGGTATCGCGTTTTTAGGTCGAAAGGGCTTATATAGGCGAAGAGGCGGCGCATGAGGGCGCCTGGGGCCCCCTCACCATAGGCTGGCACGGCCAGGGCGCCAGCCGCACCGCCTTATGGTGTGGGCCCCCTGCTGCCCGCATCCGACTCCGGTGTTCTGGAATCTTCCGGGAAAAATAAGATATTGGGTCTTTGTTTCGTCGAATTCCGAGAATATTGCCCGAACAGCCTTTCTGGAACCAAAAACAACAGAAAACAGGAACTGACACTTCGGCATCTTGTTAATAGGTTAGTTCCGGAAAATGCATAAAATCATTATAAAGTGTGAGCAAAACATGTAGGTATTTTCATAAAACAAGCATGGAACATCAGAAATTATAGATACGTTGGAGACGTATCATCCACACAGACGCTTGCAAAGGTTTGGAGAGTGCGGTAGAAGCAGTATTCCCTGGAGTGGAGCATAGGGAATGTATGCGACACTTGGTACAAAATTTTACAAAGAAATTCAAGGGTAAAGTTTTTACTGACAACCTATGGCCAGCTTCATACACATGCAGCTCTAGGAAGCATCTGTTTCATTTGGATGTGTTGTATAAACAAAAACCTGGGGTGAAGGAGTACTTGGATGAACATCATGGTAGGGTGTGGTCAAGAAGCCAACTCAATGAAATTTGCAAGGTAGACTATGTAACAAGTAACCTTGCGGAGAGTTTCAATTCAAAGGTCAAGTCATTGAAAGGGCTTATGTTGTGGCAAATATTTGATAAGATTAGGCAGATGATCATGATAAAGATCGATCTGCGTCAAAGAATTGCATCCACAAAATATGTTGGCCATCTCATGCTCCCATCTTTGATTAAGTCTTTGCATGACAGGGCAAAACAATTGAGGATGAAATGCGTCAGAAAAGGAATGGAGGCTGAGGTAACCTACACCGACAATAAAAACAGGCAGTGGAGGTATCCAGTGAGTTTGGTTGATAGTACATGCCATTGTAGGGGATGGCAGATCCGTGGGATACCCTGCATACACGCATTGTTTTTCATGAGTGTTATAGGGGGTGAAGATGGTGAAGTTGATCAGTATGTGTCAGAGTATTTCTCTGTTGCCAAATTTAGGGCTGCATATGCTATGAATGTTCCTACCTTGTTGGGAAAAGACCCATGAATGAAAGTCGATCAGGCTTCAAACTGTACTCTCCAGTATTGACTAGACCGGCAGGTAGGCCGAGGAAGAATAGGATCAGAGCTAGTGCAGAGGGTGGTGCACCGATTCGAAACGTAAGTGCAAACGTTGTGGAATCCCTGGACACATTGCTAGGCTTTGTAAAAATGGAGTTGACCCATGTAAGGGTACATTGCCCCTATGTGTGGTTTTGGTAATTAATGACAACCCCTATGGACTAATGTTTTCATTGAGTTTATATGAAGGAATATTCCATAGATACTTCTTGTGTTCCATGTGTTGGACTCAAGTACGGATGCCATGAATATAAAGATACACCTTGTGCATTGGCATCAAGATCATCGATTTAAAGATACATATGTGATATGATCAAGAAGATGAAATGAAGATGGAGTTCTTATGTGGAACTCAATATTAGCCATGCTCTATCTTAAGTGAGTATGAGAAGATACAAGGTTGTGTTGGGCAAGTTCAAGATGAGCATCCTGAGTGGATCACATGCTTGAAGCTTGTCGTCCATTTGGTGATAATGGACATATGAAGATGTGCATCAATGGAGCTTTCCCACCATAGTGTATGGGGAGCATTTGTGAGTCTTCACGAAGCAACATTGGTCAAGTGAAGCATTCCGGCTCGAGTGAAGCTTGAAGAGTTATCATCAAGATCAAGCGGGATGCGCAAGGCAAAGGTATGGCCTTGCTAGGCTTTCCTTTTACCGGTCTCAAGGTGGATGATGGGAGACCGGATTATAGGATAGATAGCCGCACTATTAAGAGGGGCTTTCGATCGAGTAACTTGATCACATCGTCTTAGGGAGCTCAATCCTTTGCATACTTTGCATATCCTTATTGCTTCTTGGTGTTTCTATGTGTGAGGTTCTTGAGCTTGTTGCTAGCTTTACAACAAGCCCAAGTTCATCGAAAACGGAGTTTGCATGCATCTTCTATTGCGTTTTCGAGGTTGGGTGATTTTACCGGTTATTCATGATATAAGGTTCTACCTTTTATATTCATGATAAAATCCCCTCCTACAGATTCTTGTGCTTTTACTTTCCATAGGATAGCATTTGCTCTTATCTCTCAAACAAAATTGGTTTCATTCGAATCGGAGTTTGGGAGCATTTGTTATTAAAGAAAAAGGAAAAAGGAGAAAAGAAGAAAAATAAGAAAAAGAAGAAAAAGGGGAGGGGCAGCCGCCCGGCCGCCTGGCCTATCGGGCCAAGCGCCGGCCCACCCGGCCGCCATCCGGTCTATGGGCTTCGTGGCCTGGTCCGGCCCAGTGCCTGGCCACCGACCGGCCCGCTCGGCGCGCCGCCCGGCCGAACGGCCTCCTGGCCGGGCCGGGCCTTCTCCTCGCCCCCGCGTGGCCTGCTCGCTCCCCCGCGCGGCCTTGCTATCCGCCGCACAAGTGCGCTTGCTGCCTCGCCCGGTCGGTGGGCCGGCCCGACCGGACGCCCTGCTGGGCTCCTCAGTGACCAGTCCGGTCGGCCGGCCTGGCAACCGGCTGGGCTGCCTTTTTTGCCCGTTTTCCTGCGATTTTCTTTGTCTTTCTCTCCCCAACGGTTATTTCTTCCTCCTAACTATAAATAGCCTTCTCCCACCTTGAGTTGAAAGACTTCTTCCCCTTTCTTCACCTCCATTGTTGCTCTGGGAAGAACTTGCTCTCCCCTTTGATTCCTCCCATGATTGTTGCTCATTCTTGAGGGATCTAAGAGAGGAGATCTAGATCTACACTTCCACCAATCCATTTATTCTCTAAGTGAGGGGAACTCTTGGGATCTAGATCTTGGAGTCTTTTGTTGACTTTCCCCATTGTTCTTCCTCTCCAATCTCATTTTAGCATTTGTTGCTTGGGTGGGATTTGAGAGTGAAGGACTTGAACACCTCTAGTGTTCTTGCTTTGCATCATTGCATAGTGTTGAGCTCTCCACCACGATTAGTTCGAGTGAGAGACTGTGATCTTGTTACTCTTGGAGGGAGACCTCCTAGTTGGCTTGGCGGTTGGTGCTTGATACGTCTCCAACGTATCTATAATTTCTGATGTTCCATGCTTGTTTTATGACAATACCTACATGTTTTATACATACTTTATGTCATATTTATGCGTTTTCCGGAACTAACCTATTGATGAGATGCCGAAGTGACAGTTCCTGTTTTCCGCTGTTTTTGGTTTCAGAAATCCTAGTAAGGAAATATTCTCGGAATTGGACGAAATCAATGTCCAGCATCTTATAATTCCACGAAGCTTCCAGAACACCCAAGAGGGACCAGAGGAGAGCCACAGGGCCACCACACAGGGTGGCGGCGCGGCCCAAGGGGGGGGCGTGCCCCCCTATTGTGTGGAGCCACCGCAACCCTTCCGACTCTGACTCTTCGCCTATAAGAAGCCCCCTGACCTAAATCTTCGATAAGAATAAGCCACGACAAGGAAAACCTTCCAGAGCCGCCGCCATCGCGAAGCCAAGATCTGGGGGACAGGAGTCTCTGTTCCGGCACGCCGCCGGGACGGGGAAGTGCCCCCGGAAGGCATCTCCATCGACACCACCGCCATCTCCATCACCGCTGTTGTCTCCCATGAGGAGGGAGTAGTTCTCCCTCGAGGCTAAGGGCTGTACCGGTAGCTATGTGGTTCATCTCTCTCCCATGTACTTCAATACAATGATCTCATGAGCTGCCTTACATGATTGAGATTCATATGATGAGCTTTGTATCACTATTAATGTATGTGCTACTCTAGTGATGTTATTAAAGTACTCTATTCCTCCTCCATGATGTAATGGTGACAGTGTGTGCATCATGTAGTACTTGGCGTAGTTTATGATTGTGATCTCTTGTAGATTATGAAGTTCACTATTACTATGATGGTATTGATGTGATCTATTCCTCCTTTCATAGTATAATGGTGACAGTGTGCATGCTATGTTAGTACTTGGTATAATTGCGTTGGTCTATCATGCACTCTAAGGTTATTTAAATATGAACATCGAATGTTGTGGAGCTTGTTAACTCCGGCATTGAGGTGCTCTTGTAGCCCTACACAATTAATGGTGTTCATCATCCAACAAGAGAGTGTAGAGTGGTTTTATTATGTGATCAATGTTGAGAGTGTCCACTAGTGAAAGTATGATCCCTAGGCCTTGTTTCCGAATAGAAAAGTCACACCACAAAGATTCCTATCTCCCACGTCAACTGCACGGCAGCAAGTATTTTCTGGTGCCATTGCCGGGGAGGTCACTGTTTGTTTACTGTTCCACTGCATGTTTACTCGCTGCCATATTTTATTCATATTGCTATTACCACTCATATACATCCATATTACTTGCATTTTACTATCTCTTCGCCGAACTAGTGCACCTATACATCTGACAAGTGTATTAGGTGTGTTGGGGACACAAGAGACTTCTTGTATCGTGATTGCAGGGTTGCTTGAGAGGGATATCTTTGACCTCTTCCTCCCTGAGTTCGATAAACCTTGGGTGATCCACTTAAGGGAAAACTTGCTGCTGTTCTACAAACCTCTGCTCTTGGAGGCCCAACACTGTCTACAGGAAAAGAAGGGTGAGTAGACATCAAGCTATTTTCTGGCGCCGTTGCCGGGGAGGAAAGGTAAAAGGCATTCACACTCCGGTCCCAGGTAACTAAGTTATTTTCTGGTACCATTGTAAGTGCTCGAAGCTATTTCCTTTAGATCCTGCAATTGCATCTTTTTGTTTCTTGTTTTTATTTCACTAGTTAGGCATAGTGGAAAGCAACATGGAGCTTTTTAATCTATTTCCTGAATTAAGACATGGATGGTTTGATGCGAAAATTAAAAACCTATGGAACATATTAGTATGAACGCTTTGAACACCATTGTTGCTAATGATATGGAAAATTCTAAGCTTGGGGAAGCTGGTTTTGATGAGCATGATATTTTTAGTCCCCCAAGAATTGAGGAGAAAATTTTCTTTGATGATACTTTGCCTCCTATTTATGATGATTATAATGATAGTGGTCTTTTGGTGCCACCTACTATGAAGGATAAGTTTAATTATGATTACAATATGCCTCCTATATTTGATGATGAGAATAATAATGATAGCTACTTTGTTGAATTTGCTCCCACTATTACTAATGAAATTGATTATGCTTATGTGGAGAGTAATGATACTTTTATGCATGTAGCTCATGATAAGAATGTTTCATGTGATAGTTATATTGTTGAGTTTGTTCATGATGCTACTGAAAATCTTTATGAGAGAGGAAAATATGGTTGTAGAAATTTTCATGTTGCTAAAACACCTCTCTATATGCTGAAATTTTTGAAGTTACTTGTGTTTTATCTTTCTATGCTTGTTGCATTATGCTTCATGAATTTGTTTATTTACAAGATTCCTTTTCATAGGAAGTGGGTTAGACTTAAATTTATTTTGAATTTGCTTCTTGATGCTCTCTTTTGCTTCAACTCTTATTTCTTGCGAGTGCATCATTGAAATTGCTAAGCCCATCTTAATGGCTATAAAGAAAGCACTTCTTGGGAGATAACCCACGTTTTTATTTTGCTACAGTATTTTTGTTTTATATTTGTGTCTTGGAAGTTGTTACTACTGTAGCAACCTCTCCTTATCTTACTTTATTGCATTGTTGTGCCAAGTAAAGTATTTGATAGAAAGGTTGATACTAGATTTGGATTACTGCGCAGAAACAGATTTCTGTCTGTAACGAATTTGGGCAGTGTTCTCTGTAGGTAACTCAGAAAAATCTGCCAATTTACGTGAGTGATCCTCAGATATGTTCGCAACTTTCATTCAATTTGAGCATTTTCATCTGAGCAAGTCCAGTGCCTCTAAAAATTTGTCTTTACGGACTGTTCTGTTTTGACAGATTCTGCCTTTTATTTTGCATTGCCTGTTTTGTTGTGTTGAATGGATTTCTTTGTTCCATTAACTTTCAGTAGCTTTGGGCAATGTCCAGAAGTGTTAAGAATGATTATGTCACCTCTGAACATGTGAATTTTTGATTATGCACTAACCCTCTAATGAGTTTGTTTTGAGTTTGGTGTGGAGGAAGTTTTCAAGGATCAAGAGAGGAGGATGATACAATATGATCAAGGAGAGTGAAAGCTCTAAGCTTGGGGATGCCCCGGTGGTTCATCCCTGCATATTTCAAGAAGACTCAAGCATCTAAGCTTGGGGATGCCAAGGCACCCCCTTCTTCATCGACAACATTATCAGGTTCCTCTAGTGAAACTATATTTTTATTCCATCACATCTCATGTGCTTTACTTGGAGCGTCTGTTTGTTTTTGTTTTTGTTTTGTCTGAATAAAATTGGATCCTAGCATTCATTGTGTGGGATAGAGACACGCTCCGCTGGTTCATATGAACATATGTGTTCTTAGCTTTTAATGTTCATGGCGAAGGTTGAAACTGCTTCGTTCATTGTTATATGGTTGGAAACAGAAAATGCTACATGTGGTAATTGGTATGATGTCTTGAATAATTTGATACTTGGCAATTGTTGTGCTCATAAGGATCATGTTTAACTCTTGCATCATATACTTTGCACCTATTAGTGAAGAAATACATAGAGCTTGCTAAAATTTGGTTTGCATGATTGGTCTCTCTAAGGTCTAGATATTTTCTGGTAAGGGTTTGAAAAACAAGGAAGACAGTGTAGAGTCTTATAATACTTGCAATATGTTTTTATGTAAGTTTTGCTGTACCGGTTCATACTTGTGTTTGCTTCAAATAACCTTGCTAGCCTAAGCCTTGTATTGAGAGGGATTACTTCTCATGCATCCAAATCCTTGAGCCAATAACTATGCCACTTGTGTCCACCATACCTACCTACTACATGGTATTTTCTACCATTCCAAAGTAAATTGCTTGAGTGCTACCTTTAAAATTCCATTCTTTGTCTTTGCAATATATAGCTCATGGGAAAATAGCCTAAAAACTATTGTGGTATTGAATATGTACTTATGTATCTTATTTCTTATTAAGTTGCTTGTTGTGCGATAACCATGTTCCTGGGGACGCCATCAACTATCTTTGTTGAATATCATGTGAGTTGCTATGCATGTTCGTCTTGTCTGAAGTAAGGGTGATTTATCATGAGTTAAATGGTTTGAGTATGCATATTGTTAGAGAAGAACATTGGGCTGCTAACTAAAGCCATGATCCATGGTGGAAGTTCCAGTTTTGGACAACAATCCTCAATCTCTTATGAGAATATTATTTGTTGTTGAATGCTTATGCATTAAAGAGGAGTCCATTATCTGTTGTCTATGTTGTCCCGGTATGGATGTCTAAGTTGAGAATAATCAAAAGCAAGAAATCCAATGCGAGCTTTCTCCTTAGACCTTTGTACAGGCGGCATAGAGGTACCCCTTTGTGATACTTGGTTAAAACATATGTATTGCGATGATAATCCATGAAAATCCGAGCTAATTAGGACAAGGTGCGGGCACTATTGGTAATCTATGCATGAGGCTTGCAACTTGTAGGATATCTTATACATAATACATATGCTTTATTACTACCGTGGACAAAATTGTTTCTATGTTTTCAAAATAAAAGCTCTAGCACAAATATAGCAATCCATGTTTCCCTCTTCAAAGGGCCATTCTTTTACTTTTATGTTGAGTCAGTTCACCTACTTCTTTCTATCTTAGAAGCAAACACTTGTGTCAACTGTGCATTGATTCTTACATGCTTACTTATTGCACTTATTATTTTGCTTTATGTTGACAATTATCCCTGAGATATGCATGTTGAAAGTTGAAAGCAACCGCTGAAACTTAATCTTCCTTTGTGTTGCTTCAATGCCTTTATTTAGAATCCATTGCTTTATGAGTTAACTCTTATGCAAGACTTATTGATGCTTGTCTTGAAAGTACTATTCATGAAAAGTCTATGCTATATGATTCAATTGTTTAACCATTGTCTTTACCATTGCTTCGAATCGCTGCATTCATTACATGTGCTTTACAATAGTATTGATCAAGATTATGATAGCATGTCACTTCAGAAATTATCTTTTTATCGTTTACCTACTCGAGGACGAGTAGGAACTAAGCTTGGGGATGTTGATACGTCTCCAACGTATCTATAATTTCTGATGTTCCATGCTTGTTTTATGACAATACCTACATGTTTTATACATACTTTATGACATATTTATGCGTTTTCCGGAACTAACCTATTGACGAGATGCCGAAGTGCCAGTTCCTGTTTTCTGCTGTTTTTGGTTTCAGAAATCATAGTAAGGAAATATTCTCGGAATTGGACGAAATCAACGCCCAGCATCTTATAATTCCACAAAGCTTCCAGAACACCCGAGAGGGACCAGAGGAGAGCCACAGGGCCACCACACAGGGTGGCGGTGCGGCCCAAGGGGGGGCGCGCCCCCCTATTGTGTGGAGCCACCGCAGCCCTTCCGACTCCGACTCTTCGCCAGAAGCCCCCTGACCTAAATCTTCGATAAGAATAAGCCACGACACGAAAAACCTTCCAGAGCCGCCGCCATCGCGAAGCCAAGATCTGGGGGACAGGAGTCTCTGTTCCGGCACGCCGCCGGGACGGGGAAGTGCCCCCGGAAGGCATCTCCATCGACACCACCGCCATCTCCATCACCGCTGCTGTCTCCCATGAGGAGGGAGTAGTTCTCCCTCGAGGCTAAGGGCTGTACCGGTAGCTATGTGGTTCATCTCTCTCCCATGTACTTCAATACAATGATCTCATGAGCTGCCTTACATGATTGAGATTCATATGATGAGCTTTGTATCACTATTAATCTATGTGCTACTCTAGTGATGTTATTAAAGTACTCTATTCCTCCTCCATGATGTAATGGTGACAGTGTGTGCATCATGTAGTACTTGGCGTAGTTTATGACTGTGATCTCTTGTAGATTATGAAGTTAACTATTACTATGATGGTATTGATGTGATCTATTCCTCCTTTCATAGTATGATGGTGACAGTGTGCATGCTATGTTAGTACTTGGTATAAGTGCGTTGGTCTATCATGCACTCTAAGGTTATTTAAATATGAACATCGAATGTTGTGGAGCTTGTTAACTCCGGCATTGAGGTGCTCTTGTAGCCCTACACAATTAATGGTGTTCATCATCCAACAAGAGAGTGTAGAGTGGTTTTATTATGTGATCAATGTTGAGAGTGTCCACTAGTGAAAGTATGATCCCTAGGCCTTGTTTCTGAATAGAAAAGTCACACCACAAAGATTCCTATCTCCCACGTCAACTGCACGCCAGCAAGTATTTTATGGTGCCATTGCCGGGGAGGTCACTGTTTGTTTACTGTTCCACTGCATGTTTACTCGCTGCCATATTTTATTCATATTGCTATTACCACTCATATACATCCACATTACTTGCATTTTACTATCTCTTCGCCGAACTAGTGCACCTATACATCTGACAAGTGTATTAGGTGTGTTGGGGACACAAGAGACTTCTTGTATCGTGATTGCAGGGTTGCTTGAGAGGGATATCTTTGACCTCTTCCTCCCTGAGTTCGATAAACCTTGGGTGATCCACTTAAGGAAAAACTTGCTGCTGTTCTACAAACCTCTGCTCTTGGAGGCCCAACAATGTCTACAGGAAAAGAAGGGTGAGTAGACATCAGTGCTCCGGTGATCTCTTCAAGAAGATTGTGAAGAGGCACGGGCTTCTCCTTGGTGGAGCTTGTGAAGTGGTTGTGGAGCTTGCCATCTCCGGAGCGGAGGAAAAGCTAACCATAAGGAAAGGGCCATTATCCTTCGTGGGTGTGGTTCGGAGAATAGGGTGAGCCTTCGTGGCGCGGGGAATCCTTCGTGGGACCTCCACTCCTCCAAACGTGACGTACCTTCTTGCAAAGGAAGGGAACACGGGAATACATCCTCGTCTCCATGTGCCTCGGTTATTTCTATACCCGAGCTCTCTTTCCTTGTGATAGCCATCGTGCTTGAAGTACATATATCTTGCTATCACTTGTGCTACATATATCTTGTGCCTATCTTGCTTAGCTCTAGTTGCTATTGTTACAATTAGTTGAGCTTAGCATATTTAGGGTTTGTGCTTGTAAACTAAACGATAGTTCAATTCCGCATTCTTACAAGACAAATCCGCAAGAGTTTTTAATTGCCTATTCACCCCCCCCCCCCTCTAGGCGACATCCCGATCTTTCAATTGGTATTAGAGCGAGGTCTCTCCTGGTTTAAGGCTTCACCACCTTGAGAGTAAAGATGTCGGCTAGTATAGTGCACAATGACACAATTGTCTTTAATGACACAAATTATCTTTTGTGGCGAAATTGCTTACTTTGTAATCTTCGGACCGTGTGTCCACATATAGAGCAATTTATAGATGTCGGTTTTTCTCCTCCGATGGATTCTCAAAATCTATATTTAGAGGATGAGAAAAACTTACATCTTGAAGCTCAAGTATCTAATGAGCTTTTATTCTCCTTGAGACCCGATTTTTGTAGGTTATTGATATATATAAAGCGAAAATCGTCTCATGAGATGTGGATCAAGCTTAAGGAAATGTTTGGTGGATCCACTTCTCAATTGGTCGGTGGTGACTCCGAGGATCTCTCTTCCCCTTCACATCATGAAGAGCTCCAAATTGCTTCCACCTCCGGTCGTGATGAGTTATCATCTTCTTCCACTTCACCAACGTGTAGCAAGACAAGAGGTAATGATATGGTGAGTGGTGAGGAAAATTGCAATGTTGATATTGTGCTCAAGAGAGATGATTCTTCATCTCTATCCCATTGCAATGCTTCCTCTTTGGACTTAAACACATCTAGCATTGAAAATAATCTACATGCTTGTGTTGATAGTCCTTGCATATCATGTGTAAATTGCTTACATAGATCTCATGATGATATGCTTACCTTGTCTTGTTCCCATAATCAAAATGCTTCTATTTCCTCTAGTTGGTTGTTGACTAACAATGTAGAGGAAACCAAACACTCTATGGATCAAGACACGATTTCAAATGAGGATTCAAGAATATCTTCATCTTCATTCACCGGTTTGCACATGTGCCTTATGGCAAAAGGATCAAAGGTATCTCCTACTTTGACTCCTAACACAACCTCTAACGATGATAATGATGATGATGATAATGATGAAGAATATAATACATTGGTGCGTAATATGGCAATAGTATATGCTTCTCTTCATGGTAATAAAGAAGCTCATGCTAATCTCGAACACTCTATGGATACCTTGAATAAATATAGGGAAACCATAGTGGAGTTGGAGTCCCATGTTGAAAATGGGGAAATGAGATTCACTCTCCTCAAGCATGAGCTAAAAGATGAGAAGCATACTAATTTTATGCTTACACAAAAAATTGAATCCTATATGCATGAAAATGAGAAAACTATTGTTGATGCTTGTGCTACTAACTCTACTTCTTGTGAAGCATCTATCTTAAAGGAGAATGTTGAGTTAAGGGCTCAACTTGAGTTGCTAACTAGCAATTATAGGGAATTGGAAGAAAGTCATAAAAAGCTCTCGGGCTCTCATGATGACCTTCTAATTTCCTATGATGGGCTAAAGTTAGCTCATGAGGCTAGTATCACTAAGGTAACATCTTGTGAGCCTCATGTGGACATTAGCACAATCTCTACTACAAATGCTATATTGCCATGTGCTAGTCCTTGTAATCCATCTAGTCAAACTAGTGACACATCTTGTGTTGGATTACTTTATGTGCCTTGTTGCTCTAACAATGAAGCTTCTACTTCCTCTAGTACTTGTATTTCTACTAACCATGTAGAGGAAATCAAAGAGCTCAAGGCCCAAGGCCCAAGTCCTTTCTTTGAAGAAATACTTGGAAAAGCGTCATGAAGGGAAATCCGCACTTGACAAGATGCTAAGTGTGCAACAATCCCCCAATGACAAGAGTGGACTTGGATTCAACTCCAATAACAAGAACAAGTCCAAGAGCAAGAGCAACAAGAAGAAGGGCCAAGACAAAGTCAAGGATCCGGCCAAGTTGGTTTGCTTCAAGTGCAAGGTTGAAGGGCATCATGTTAGATCATGCCCATTGAAGAAGAAGAAGCACTTGAGTGAGAAACAACAAGGGAAACGGCCACAAGGTCAAGGTCAAGCTCATGCTCGACCTCAAGTTGAAGATAGGCCACTTCCCAAGAAGAATCAAGATAAAGTTCCCCAAGAGAAGAAATCAATAAAGAAGAAAAAGGGGAACACTTGCTACTTATGCCGTGAGAAGGGGCATCTTGCTTCTTCATGCTTAGGTGGTACCTTATCTAAGCCTATAATTGTTGATGATGATTATTCTCTAGGGAAGGATAAGGATGGCAATGTGTTTGCCAAGTTTGTTGGAACTCAAAGTGGTTTCAAGAAAAGAACCATTTGGGTTGCCAAGCCTATTGTGACTAACCTCTTAGGACCCAACTTGGTTGGGGACCAACAAGCTCAAACTTGATCAATAGGTGTAGGTGGAGGGCATTGGAGACTTGGCTACTTCATGAAGAATTAAGGGATCTTCATATATTATATTTTTACCAAGCCAAGTCGTATGGATTATCATCTATATCTTATATCCAATGTTCCTCATTGCGGTAACTTATACTTCAACTCTTCATGTTTATTGTAAGTTACTTGCCCCTTTGCATGTTTGGGTTTGTACCAAATATGTGTTTGTATGTGTTATGTCTTACTTGCCTATCTTGTGTATTCAAGTATGTTTGTTTGACTCATCATATACTTGTGTGTTGTTTTGAGCCTAATGCATCTTGATGACATCTTATTTGGCTCTCTTTGAGTGATTAATGGAACATCCCATTTTGGGGGAGTGATATGAATTTTGCATCTCCCTTTCTCTAAAATGTGTGTACATGGGTATCACCACTTAGTATTGATATTGCAAGATTATCTAGTCACTATGTGGTATGCCATACTCATGAGAAATTCAAATTCTAATTGTCCATTAATCATCTCTAGTTGAATTTTAGTTGCCTCTTGTTTAGAAGAAATGTTTTATCACATTATGGGGGAGTAATATGTTTTTTACATATCACAAGCCTAGAAAATGTGAACATATGAGGTTATGCCATTTAGAGTTGATGCTCTTAATTATCTTGTTCCTAGGTGGCATGTTTGCTCAAACAAGCTTCACTTCTATTAAAAAGCTTTTATTGGCTCATCTTATGGATTCTTGTTTGAGTAAGAAATTATTGGTACGTTTTCCTCAAATACATATCTCTATATCTTATTTGGGACACCGTTTGCTTCAAGTTATTCTAATCATTGCCGTGCGTGATTGTTTGACTAATAAAAGCTATCAAGAATCTTCATCCGTGCATAGTGCTTAATTCTGTATACTTATCCTATTCCTTTTATTGTGAAGTTGATCCTTACTATGTTTGTCAATTCACCACCGGAAATTATTTCCAATATACTCATTGTCTTTTACAATTGATAACCTTGTATGTGGTTGAATGCATGGATCATCTTCACCTTGGATTGCTTCTTATTTACTTATTTTATTTGCAAGAAATCTTTGTTTCTCCCATGTGTCTTTCATGTCTCTTTGAAAAATCTTTTGATAAATTCTCTTGATTCATATCAAGTGTTTGTTTTTGGAAGACAAATCTTTTTCTTTACGGTACATTGTGCCATTGTGAAAAGTGTAGAGGGTTTGGTTTATTTGTTCGAACCTTGCTCTTTTGGGGAGTTTGCTATCTCATTCCTTCTTACATATTTTATTTACTTGAATGAGATAAATCTTTGAGCATGTTTGCTTTATTTCATCCTTTATGCTCAATGGTTTCTTCTTAGTTCATTCGTTGAACTTTGTTGAACAAATCTTTTGTGATTTTCTTCTTTGATATAGTTTGGACAACAAATTTGTTTAGTCACACCTTTATGCCTTCTTAAATTCATTTTGTGTTTTTGTCCAAAGTGTGTCTTTCTTGGATCTTTAAAAATCTTTGTGCATGCTCATATGTAATTTGTTTATATTTGTAGCATGCTTGCTTTCTTTGATCCATTATATAGGATATACTCCATCAAATCCTAAATGGCTAAGATGTGCGTGAAATTCAAATTTCATCTAAATATGCACATATTTAAATGGAGTGTGTCCTATATATTGTGGTTAGTCTAACCATGTTGGACCCAATAAGTTTGGGGACCAAGATGTACTTGAATGATGTTTAGGTACATTGGAGATGCAATGGAGGCTTGTCTCATCTATAAGGAAGGTGTTGTCACCATATGAGAATTGGAGTCAAGCTAGGATGATCGATGAACTCTTATCTACTACATCAAGCCATTGATATCTCGGTAACAAGTATCTTATTCATGCATACTCATATAGCATCCATCCTCTTGTAGGTTGCATATTTGCATGAAATTCTTTATTTCGAAAATATTGAGGTTCTTGAAAATTCCTTTTTAAAAGAAAACTTCTTATTGTACATTTGAGTAATTTGAGAAGATGCATATGATAGGAATATATATATATATATCATGTTTATGATTCACCTATCTCAAATATGCCCTCTAGCAATTTATTGCATATCAATTCCTCAAAGAGCTCTTATGTGCAATATTGATGAAATTGCGAAATAAATCCGTATTTATGATACTTGTTGCCTTTCTCAAAACATTCCAACTAGCTTTACTTCCCTTATTGTTAGTTGTGATGTTTTTGAGATTTTCTTAGTTGAAGCTCTTTCATATACCACTAGTGAAAATTGGAGCCATAGGCTATATATGCTTTTTAAGCAAATATCCTTTGGTATATTTTATGACTTCATCTTGGATATCTTGTCTTATTTATTTTATTAATCTCTTGTGTGTGCATGTTTCTTTATGGATCATCTTGTCCACTTTAGAAACTCATATACATGAGAGCGTTAATCCATCACCTTGATATCCTTGTTCTTTGCCAACCATCTTCTTATCCTTTTGATTTTAGTATTGTTGGTAAAGAAGATTTATGAGTGCTTGGTTTATTTGTTTTTCTTCATGCACTCATATCTCGTAATTGTTGGACTCAAGTTGTTCTTGATAAGCATATTCTCTTTATCTTAGTTGTGTTCTAAATGATATATAGGGAGTGAGGATTCCATGTTTGTGCATAATATATTCAAATGCAAACATTATAAATTGTGCACGAACCTTGGGGAGCTTTCTTATTTTATTTAGAGCACCATATCTCTCTTATCATGATATCTTTGTTTGTCCAATTGGATCTTTGATTGCTTGCTTTATTTGTTGAAGCTCACTTCACCATGTTACCTTTATGCAATCTTTGATCCTCAATATAGTTTGACTTCCTTCAAGTATTCGTCATTGGATATGTGCACTTGATTCCACTCAAACTATGAGAAGTGCACACCTTGGGGAGGAACTCACATTATATTGGCTTTCTAAATTTTTCACCCATTTTGGCACTTGTTGCCAATGGGGGAGAAGTTTAGAGGGTTTAAGGGAACGGTTTTATACTTAAGTTTTGTTTGTGCTTAAGTGTTTTTCCTCTCATGCATTCCATATTTATATGTCTTGCATGGTTGTATATATATAGTGGAAACTATCCCAAAGGTTAATCTTGACAATATATGCAATGAATTCAAGTTCATCACACGTGCATACATTGTGGGGGAGTTTTCTACTTAAGTTTGGTTTGTGCTTAAGTGTTTTGCCTCTCATGCATTCCATATTTATATGTCTTGCATGGTTGTATATATATAGTGGAAACTATCCCAAAGGTTAATCTTGACAATATATGCAATGAATTCAAGTTCATCACACGTGCATACATTGTGGGGGAGTTTTCTCTATATATATTGGTTCTACTCACATCCCTTGCATTTGTTGTAGTTGTGTGAGTAGAGCCGGTTTTGATAGGCTAATAGCTTTGTGTTACTTGACCATATCAAATACAACCTCTTGTATACAACTTATTCTCGGATAAGTTGCGTACTTGTTTCTAATATTCATTATATAAACCCTCTTATTGTGATTGTCATCAATTACCAAAATGGGGGAGATTGTAAGCTTCATGCAATCCTAAGACTCTGGGCGTTGATTTCGTCCAATTCCGAGAATATTTTCTTACTAGGATTTCTGAAACCAAAAACAGCAGAAAACAGGAACTGGCACTTCGGCATCTCGTCAATAGGTTAGTTCCGGAAAATGCATAAATATGACATAAAGTATGCATAAAACATGTAGATATCATCAATAATGTGGCATGGAACATAAGAAATTATCGATACGTCGGAGACGTATCAGCATCCCCAAGCTTAGTTTCTGCTCGTCCCGAGCAGGTAAACGATAACAAAGATAATTTCTGGAGTGACATGCCATCATAACCTTGATCATACTATTGTAAGCATATGTAATGAATGCAGCGATCCAAACAATGGTAAATGACATGAGTAAACAAATGAATCATATAGCAAAGACTTTTCATGAATAGTATTTTCAAGACAAGCATCAATAAGTCTTGCATAAGAATTAACTCATAAAGCAATAGATTCATAGTAAAGGCATTAAAGCAACACAAAGGAAGATTAAGTTTCAGCGGTTGCTTTCAACTTTCAACATGCATATCTCATGGATAATTGTCAACATAAAGTAATATAATAAGTGCAATATGCAAGTATGTAGGAATCAATGCACAGTTAACACAAGTGTTTTCTTCTTGAGATGGAAGAAGTAGGTGAACTGACTCAACATAAAAGTAGAAGAAAGGCCCTTCGCAGAGGGAAGCATTGATTGCTATATTTGTGCTAGAGCTTTTATTTTGAAAACAAGAAACAATTTTGTCAACGGTAGTAATAAAGCATATGTATTATGTAAATTATATCCTACAAGTTGCAAGCCTCATGCATAGTATACCAATAGTGCCCGCACCTTGTCCTAATTAGCTCGGATTACCTGGATTATCACCGCAATACATATGTTTTAACCAAGTATCACAAGGGGGTACCTCTATGCCGCCTGTACAAAGGTCTAAGGAGAAAGCTCGCATTGGATTTCTCGCTTTTGATTATTCTCAACTTAGACATCCATACCGGGACAACATAGACAACAGATAATGGACTCCTCTTTAATGCTTAAGCATTCAACAACAATTAATTTTCTCATATGAGATTGAGGATATTTGTCCAAAACTGAAACTTCCACCATGGATCATGGCTTTAGTTAGCGGCCCAATGTTCTTCTCTAACAGTATGCATGCTCAAACCATTCAACTCATGGTAAATCGCCCTTACTTCAGACAAGACGGACATGCATAGCAACTCACATGATATTCAACAAAGAGTAGTTGATGGCGTCCCCAGGAACATGGTTATCGCACAACAAGCAACTTATAAGAAATAAAATGCATAAGTACATATTCAATACCACAATAGTTTTTAGGCTATTTGTCCCATGAGCTATATATTGCAAAGGTAAAGGATAGAAATTTAAAGGTAGCACTCAAGCAATTTACTTTGGAATGGCGGAGAAATACCATGTAGTAGGTAGGTATGGTGGACACAAGTGGCATAGTGTTTGGCTCAAGGATTTTGGATGCATGAGAAGTATTCCCTCTCGATACAAGGCTTAGGCTAGCAAGGTTATTTGAAGCAAACATAAGTATGAAGCGGTGCAGCAAAACTTACATAAAAGACATATTGTAAACATTATAAGACTCTACACCGTCTTCCTTGTTGTTCAAATTCTTACTAGAAATTATCCAGACCTTAGAGAGACCAATTATGCAAACCAAATTTTAGCAAGCTCTATGTATTTCTTCATTAATAGGTGCAAAATATATGATGCAAGAGCTTAAACATGAGCACAACAATTGCCAAGTATCACATTATCCAAGACATTATACCAATTACCACATGTAGCATTTCCCTTTTCCAACCATATAACAATTAACGAAGCAGTTTCAACCTTCGCCATGAAAATTAAAAGCTAAGAACACATGTGTTCATATGAACCAGCGGAGCGTGTCTCTCTCCCACACAATGAATGCTAGGATCCATTTTATTCAAACAAAACAAAAATGAAAACAAAAGCACACAGACGCTCCAAGTAAAGTACATAAGATGTGACCGAATAAAAATATAGTTTCAAGAGAAGGAACCTGATAATTTGTCGATGAAGAAGGGGATGCCTTGGGCATCCCCAAGCTTAGACGCTTGAGTCTTCTTGAAATATGCAGGGATGAACCACCGAGGCATCCCCAAGCTTAGAGTTTTCACTCTTCTTGATCATATCGTATCATCCTCCTCTCTTGACCCTTGAAAACTTCCTCCACACCAAACTCGAAACAAACTCATTAGAGGGTTAGTGCATAATCAAAAATTCACATGTTCAGAGGTGACACAATCATTCTTAACACTTCTGGACATTGCTCAAAGCTACTGGAAGTTAATGGAACAAAGAAATCCATCCAACATAGAAAAAAAAGCAATGCGAAATAAAAGGCAGAATCTGTCAAAACAGAATAGTCCGTAAAGACGAATTTTATTGAGGCACCAGACTTGCTCAAATGAAAATTCTCAAATTGAATGAAAGTTGCGTACATATCTGAGGATCACTCACGTAAATTGGCATAATTTTCTGAGTTACCTACAGAGAATTAGGCCCAGATTCGTTACAGCAAGAAATCTGTTTCTGCGCAGTAATCCAAATCTATTATGAACCTTACTATCAAAGACTTTACTTGGCACAACAACGCAATAAAATAAAGATAAGGAGAGGTTGCTACAGTAGTAACAACTTCCAAGACTCAAATATAAAACAAAATTGCTGTAGTAAAATAAACACATGGGTTATCTCCCAAGAAGTTCTTTCTTTATAGCCATTAAGATGGGCTCAGCAGTTTTAATGATGCACTCGTAAGAAATAGTAGTTGAAGCAAAAGAGAGCATCAAGAGGCAAATTAAAAACACATTTATGCCTAACATGCTTCCTATGAAAAGGAATCTTGTAAATAAACAAGTTATGAAGGCATAATGCAACAGGCATAGGAAAACTAGACAAGCTCAACTTCAAAATTTTAAGCATATAGAGAGGTGTTTTAGTAACATGAAAATTTCTACAACCATATTTTCCTCTCTCATAATAACTTTCAGTAGCATCATGAGCAAACTCAACAATATAACTATCACATAAAGCATTCTTATCATGAGTCTCATGCATAAAATTATTACTCTCCGCAATAGCATAATCAATTTTATTAGTTGTAGTGGGAGCAAATTCAACAAAGTAGCTATCATTATTATTCTCATCATCAAATATAGGAGGCATATTATAATCATAATCAAATTTATCCTCCATAACAGGCGGTACCAAAAGACTACTATCATTATAATCATCATAAATTGGAGGCAAAGTATCATCAAAGAAAATTTCCTCCTCAATGCTTGGGGGACTAAAAAGATCATGCTCATCAAAACCAGCTTCCCCAAGCTTAGAATTTTCCATAGCATTAGCAACAATAGTGTTCAAAGCATTCATATTAATAACATTCCCATTAGCATGCATATAAAGTTCCATGGGTTTTTTAATTCTCTCTTCAAACACATCATGTCCTAATTCAAGATAAAGTTCATAAAGATCTCTCATATTTTTGTTGTTTTCCATTATGCCTAACTAGTGTTAAACAAGAAACAAAAAGATGCAATTGCAGGATCTAAAGGAAATAGCTTCGAGTACTTACAACGGCGCCGGAAAATAGCTTAGTAGCCGAGATCCGGAGTGTGAGTACCTTTTACCTTTCCTCCCCGGCAACGGCGCCAGAAAAGTGCTTGATGTCTACGGGTGCTTCTATTCTTGTAGACAGTGTTGGGCCTCCAAGAGCAGAGGTTTGTAGAACAGCAGCAAGTTTCCCTTAAGTGGATCACCCAAGGTTTATCAAACTCAGGGAGGAAGAGGTCAAAGATATCCCTCTCATGCAACCCTGCAACCACAAAGCAAGAAGTCTCTTGTGTCCCCAACACACCTAATACACTTGTCAGATGTATAGGTGCACTAGTTCGGTGAAGAGATAGTGAAATACAGGTGGTATGAATGAATATAAGCAGTAGTAACGGCGCCAGAAAAGTGATTTGCTGTCCAGGACTGGCGTGTGGTTGATGGTGGTAATATTGCAGACAGTACAGATGCAGTAGAACAGTAAACAAGCAGCGATGATTGCAGTATTTAGGAACAAGGCCTAGGGATTATACTTTCACTAGTGGACACTCTCAACGTTGATCACATAACAAAATAGATAAATGCTATACTCTACACTCTGTTGTTGGATGATGAACACCACTAATTGCGTAGGATTACACGAACCCTCAATGCCGGAGTTAACAAGCTCCACAATATTCGATATTCATATTTAAATAACCTTAGAGTGCATGATAGATCAACACAACTACACCAAGTACTAACATAGCATGCACACTGTCACCATCACACTATGAAGGAGGCATAGATCACATCAATACTATCATAGCAATAATTAACTTCATAATCTACAAGAGATTACAATCATAACCTACGCCAAGTACTACACGATGCACACACTGTCACCATTACACCGTGGAGGAGGAATAGAGTACTTTAATAACATCACTAGAGTAGCACATAGATGAATAGTGATACAAAACTCATATGAATCTCAATCATGTAAGGCAGCTCATGAGATCATTGTATTGAAGTACATAGGAGAGAGATTAACCACATAGCTACCGGTACAGCCCCTTAGCCTCTATGGAGAACTACTCCCTCCTCATGGGAGACAGCAGCGTTGATGAAGATGGCGGTGGAGATGGCAGCGGTGTCGATGGAGAAGCCTTCCGGGGGCACTTCCCCGTCCCGGCGGCGTGCCGGAACAGAGACTCCTGTCCCCCAAATCTTGGCTTCGCGATGGCGGCGGCTCTGGATGGTTTCTCGTACCGTGGTTTTTTCCGTATCGAAGACTTAGGTCAGGGGCTTCTTATAGGCGAAGAGGCGGTGTCCGAAGGGGTCTGGGGCCACCAGACACTAAGGCGGCGCCCCCCCTGGGCCGCACCGCCACCATGTGTGGGCCCCCTGTGGCCCCTCTCTGGCGGCTCTCGGGTGTTCTGGAAGCTTCATGCAATCCTAAGACTCTGGGCGTTGATTTCGTCCAATTCCGAGAATATTTCCTTACTAGGATTTCTGAAACCAAAAATAGCAGAAAACAGGAACTCGCACTTCGGCATCTCGTCAATAGGTTAGTTCCAGAAAATGCATAAATATGACATAAAGTATGCATAAAACATGTAGATATCATCAATAATGTGGCATGGAACATAAGAAATTATCGATACGTCGGAGACGTATCAGCCTGCTCGCTCCCCCGCGCGGCCTGCTCGCTCCCCCGCGCGGCCTTGCTATCCGCCGCACAAGTGCGCTCGCTGCCTCGCCCGGTCGGTGGGCCGGCCCGACCGGACGCCCTGCTGGGCTCCTCAGTGACCAGTCCGGTCGGCCGGCCTGGCAACCGGCTGGGCTGCCTTTTTTCCCGTTTTCCTGCGATTTTCTTTGTCTTTCTCTCCCCAACGGTTATTTCTTCCTCCTAACTATAAATAGCCTTCTCCCACCTTGAGTTGAAAGACTTCTTCCCCTTTCTTCACCTCCATTGTTGCTCTTGGAAGAACTTGCTCTCCCCTTTGATTCCTCCCATGATTGTTGCTCATTCTTGAGGGATCTAAGAGAGGGGATCTAGATCTACACTTCCACAAATCCATTTCTTCTCTAAGTGAGGGGAACTATTGGGATCTAGATCTTGGAGTCTTTTGTTGACTTTCCCCATTGTTCTTCCTCTCCAATCTTATCTTAGCATTTGTTGCTTGGGTGGGATTTGAGAGTGAAGGACTTGAACACCTCTAGTGTTCTTGCTTTGCATCATTGCATAGTGTTGAGCTCTCCACCACGATTAGTTCGAGTGAGAGACCGTGAGCTTGTTACTCTTGGAGGGAGACCTCCTAGTTGGCTTGGCGGTTGGTGCTCCGGTGATCTCTTCAAGAAGATTGTGAAGAGGCCCGGGCTTCTCCTTCGTGGAGCTTGTGAAGTAGTTGTGGAGCTTGCCATCTCCGGAGCGGAGGAAAAGCTAACCATAAGGAAAGGGCCATTATCCTTCGTGGGTGTGGTTCGGAGAATAGGGTGAGCCTTCGTGGCGCGGGGAATCCTTCGTGGGACCTCCACTCCTCCAAACATGACGTACCTTCTTGCAAAGGAAGGGAACACGGGAATACATCCTCGTCTCCGCGTGCCTCGGTTATTTCTATACCCGAGCTCTCTTTCCTTGTGATAGCCATCGTGCTTGAAGTACATATATCTTGCTATCACTTGTGCTACATATATCTTGTGCCTATCTTGCTTAGCTCTAGTTGCTATTGTTACACTTAGTTGAGCTTAGCATATTTAGGGTTTGTGCTTGTAAACTAAACGACAGTTTAATTCCGCATTCTTACAAGACAAATTTGCAAGAGTTTTTAATTTCCTATTCACCCCCCCTCTAGGCGACATCTCGATCTTTCAACCCAGCTTTTGGAATGGAAGATCGGGCGGGAGCTGCAAATGCAGAGGAGAATGAAGCAGCAATTCAACTTGAGATTGAAGCAGCAGTTCAACATGAGGAGATTGAAGCAGCAAATGTAGAGGAGATTGAAGCAGCAATTGAACATGAGGAGATTGAACTGATGGATCGAGAGCAGAGGGAACAGATGGATGTAGAGCTGCTTGAACCGATGGATCGAGGGCAGAGGGAACAGATGGATGTAGAGCTGCTTGAACCGATGGATCGAGAGCAGAGGGAACAGATGGATGTAGAGCTGCTTGAACCAATGGATCAAGAGCAGAGGGAACATATGGATGTAGAGCTGCTTCAACCGATGAGTCCAGAGGAGAGGGAACAGTATAATCGAGATTGCTTCGAAAGTGGTATGGCCCAGACTAGTGGTCACTTCGAAGAGCTGATGGCAGAAGAAAAAGCACAAGCTTCGCAGAAGAAGAAGAACAAGAAAGAGGGAAAAAGGAAGGTAGTGTTATCACCGGAATTTGACCAAGTCAGAGGTGGGCCGCGATCGAGATGGGTTTTAAGATTATATACTGAAGAAGTACGTGGATCGGCCTTATATGCAAAGTTGGGCTAGTTTGCCCTTGTATCTGTAATATAGTGGATCGCATCTTAGATTAGAAGTTAGAATTCGTCTCGTGCACGGTGGGGATTATTCCCACGTTAGAAAGTCCCCCGGACTATAAATATGTATCTAGGGTTTATGGAATAAACAACAACCAACGTTCAACCAACAAATCAATCTCGGCGCATCGCCAACTCCTTCGTCTCGAGGGTTTCTACCGGTAAGCAACATGCTGCCTAGATCGCATCTTGCGATCTAGGCAACCTAACTTCACGTTGTTCATGCGTTGCTCGTACTGAAGCCTTTTTGATGGCGAGCAACGTAGTTATCATAGATGTGTTAGGGTTAGCATAGTTCTTCGCGTAACATGCTATCGTAGTGCAACCCTTGCATGTCTAGCCGCCCTCACACCTATCTTAGGTGTGGGGGCGGCACCCCGCTTGATCATTATTTAGTAGATCTGATCCGTTACGGTTGCTCCTTGTTCATCAAGGATTAGTTTAATATCTGCAATAGTTAGGCCTTACAAGGGGCTGGAGGATCCAGCGGCACGTAGGGTGTCGTTCGCTAGTCCTAGACAGGATGTTCCGGGGATCAACCTCGTGTTGGGTTTTAGGCCTTGTCTAGGATCGGCTTATGATCACCGTGCGTGGCCGCGAGGCCCAATCCTGAGTAGGATGATCCGATTATGCGGTGAAAACCCTAAATCGTCGTAGATCTAATTAGCTTTATCTTGATCAAGCAGGACCACCATATATTCGTGCACCTCGTACGAATCATGGGTGGATCGGCTCCCTGAGCCGATTCACAGGATAACCTGAGAGCCGATCGAGGCTCGTATTTAATGTTTACGTGTATGCCATGCAGGAACCTAAGCGAGGCATCTCCATCACCTTCCTGACCAGGTATAGGTCAGGTGGCACGCCCTTGCATCAGCATCGGACGTGTGACCAGAAGGCTTTGCGGGCTGTCGCTCGGAGGGACCTCGGCCAGCCACAGCCCTAGGTTGTTCCCGGCTCTACGGTGTTGCCCGTCACTGCCCGCCGGTGGGTTTCGGACGTCAACACATTCTGGCACGCCCGGTGGGACCAGCTTCGACATCAACCACCTCGCCATCTACATCTGAGATGGCGGACGGCACGCCAGTCACGCACGAGGGTCGACCATAAAAGGGGAGTATGACGCCCCAAACGAAGGAAAGCCGGTGATGAGACATCGGCTGACACGACGAGATGTAAGCCTCTTTTGAGCCATGCAACCAAGATAGGGGCTAATTCAGCAGCTGCCCCGTATTATCTTTGCCATACGCTTCGCCTGCATTCAGCGTCGATCTAGCGGGTGACGGAAGACTGGAGTATGGGGGTTACATCGGCTGGCAAGTTCAGGGAAATCAGCATTGGTCCTGACTGCAGAGCCGATGTTCAGGAATAATCCTACCGATAACCGCAAAACCGATATCTGCAGTGACCTGACAGATTCGGCTCGGGGGGCACATGATCAGGCAGACAGACGCATAGGCAATGAAATATTAGGAGCCAATGAAAAATTGGCTAGTAAAAAAAAATGTAGCAAGTACAGCCGAAGTAGATGCATCGGTACTTCTCAAGTTCAACGAAACATTTGTCTCTGGGGGCCCTACCGAAGAAACGCGTCGAGGGCGTGAAGGGCGTCAACTCGGATGCGATCTACCTCAATGATCTCAGCCTCGTCGTCCTCGTCTTTACCCGTCACCAGCTGGCTGCTCAGGGTACGAATTTCAGCCAGATCGGTCTTCAGATCGGCTGTGAGGCCTTTTGCTTCATCTTGAGAACGGGCAATAAGAGCTTCCTTTTCTTGGATGAGCTGCTTGGTCACCCTGACCCTATCTTCAAGGCTCTCCAGCTCCTTGCGCAGGGCCTCGAGTTCGGCACGATTGGCAGAAGTGTCCGTCTTGGCGTCCAGAGCAGCCTTCTTCTCGTTGAGCCGCCGACATTTTTCGGCAATATCGGCTCTCAGTGGAAGCTGGGTGTGGCGAAGAGTGATCCTTTGTCGAGCCGATTGCACCCTTGACTTAAAAACCGACAGGGTAACAGCGGGCTAGAGCTTCACTTGCAGTGTCATAGGGAGATGGGGCTGGATATCCTCGAGGATGCCTTTGACTTCCTCGGAATTTTCAATCAGGGTCTCCGTTGAGGAAGAAAGCAAGTCTTTGAGATGCTGGAGTGGACCATGGACCGTACTAGGATTCGGCTCTCCACTTGCCTTGGAAGAAGTTGGTTCGATGGATTCTGGATCGAACGTCAGCAAGCTCGAGAGATCACAACCCTGATGGGGCAAACAAAGTGAGTTTAGCATGCAATGAAGAAATTGATGAAGCCAAGAAGGAGGGGCATACCTCTCCCAGGGTAGGAGGAACAGCCGATGTGGTTACGATCGGCTTTCCTGTGGGCTTGGATGGGTCAGCCACTTGGGCAGCCGCGATCGTCGAGGTGGCTAGGTCCAGGGTGGCGGACGGCATTGGTACCTCCTCAACATCTCCGCTAGAAGTTTCTTCAGTCTGCAGGAGGAAGTGATTAGCCGATCCAAATGACAACGGGTTAGCATGAAGTATGACCAGGAAGATAATTACATTTGAGACCTCCTGGCTTGATGAAGAGGCTCGTGGGTTCTTACGAGCCCTTTTGACGCAGCGGCGCTTCGTGCGTGACCCCGATCTGGTCGGGGCTTGGGGGGCAGGAGGTTTAGAGGTCGACCTTTTCTTAGAAGCCGGCGCTGGTGAAACCGTCTGGCTTTGGGTGGTGGACCTCTCGGAATTGCCCGAGCTCGAGTCCCCCTGACTGGATTCTTCGGCCCCGCTGGAGGTTTCTTCGACGGAAGGCTGTAGGAAAGAATACAAGCGTATTGTAAAGGATTTGGGAAGTGGATAAACGTGGATCAGCCTGCTGCCTGGGAGACCATACAGGGCTTGGCCATAGCTGGTGCATCGAATTTCCTTTCCATTTACATCCGGAAAGGTGCAGGTGGTCAGCGGTGGGAAGTCTGGGATTTGGTTTTGGAAGTATAGTTGGGCCCACAACTGAATAAACCACCAGGGGCCGCCAGTTTTAACTGTCTTTTGAGAAAACAGTTGACCTCTCCAAGAAACAATTTGCCTAGGCCGAGTTGGGTGCCTTTAGCAAGTTCATAGGCCAGGGAGAGGTAATTCTTGGTAGGAGCAAGTGATGGGCCACAGAATATGAAGTGCTCCAGCCAGAAGTTCAGGAAGGCTGTGTGTTCCCTCTCTGTCACGGGGCCTTTGTTTTTCATATAACGATTGAGATAGGCGCCCCAGCTGGTACACTCTTTTTTAGAGGAAAGAGTGAAAGGGACTTTTGGCAGTTTGAATGTAGAAGGGCTGGGGGATGCAATGTCTAGGCCTGTGATCATGGCCACATCCAGCAGAGTCGGGGTCATAGGGCCATGGCCAAACATGAAGCAGTTCAGTGCATCAGACCAAAAGTAGCCGATGGTTTTCAGGATGTTCTCATTCTTCTCAAGAGGAGATAATGATAATGACAAGGCATCGGCTATCCCTATGGTTTCCCAAGTGGCATAATGGGTTTTTGATACTCTATTGTACCATGCCACCCAACCCTCAGGAGGATTAGGCCAGGCTCGCAAGCAGTCGGCCCAGGAAGTCAGATCTAGGTTCTGACTCACGAAGGGGATTCTGTTAGCTTCGCACGAAATTAACAGGGCGGGACTCTCGGAAGAACGAGGACCGAGGCACATCGAATTTGCGAGAGAAGGATGTGGCAGAAGAATGTCTGAAACCTAAATTAGTAGCGGAGCGAAACATTAATCCAGGTGTTTGCCATTAATCCCATGTCAAGTCGAACGGCGAGAGGAGGTTGAGGATTACCTTCAGACCAGAAGCCGTGGTGTCGGTGTTGGATGATTCCGCCATGGGATGCGTTGAAGGAATGGGGGGCGGCGCGGTCGAGATCTGTGTAGGTGGTTTTGAGTTGGGACTGCTCAGGCGGCGATTTGGGGATCTGAGTTTGCCTTTTCAGAATGAGGTCGCAGGTTACCGTTTGGAAGGGCGGCTAGGTCGACTTTACTCGTGTTTTTAGGATAGAGGCCGGTGCGATGCCATCGGCTCTTTTTGGAGATTTGGTGACTTTGACTATCGGCAAAACAGTTGACTGAAAATACTTCTTCATTAACAAAGGAGGGTTTTTTACAATGAAGAGCCGATTGCTCAAAGAAAGATGAACAAAAGAAGAGCCGATTGCTCGCGTACTACTAGTCCTATGTCACTGATCCTCGCTGCCCTGATCATCGGCGTCGTAGCTGTCACCGGCGCTACTTCCGGAGAACTCCTCGTCACTGCTGCCCCAGCCTTCGACCGGAGCTTCTTCCTCTTCGTCATCATCGTCATCTTCACTATCTACCCAAGCGCGGAGGCGCTTCGCAGGCGGGTACCCAGCGGAGGAGGAGGAATCATCTTCCTCCTCTTCTTCCTCCACATCCTCGTCTTCCTCTTCCTTATCAGAGGAAGTGGGGTTCCTCCATGAGGGAAGGTCATCCTCGTTTTCACTCTCCAGTTCCCCTTCAACGAGGAGGTGGAGGTCGCCTTCCTCATCGGTCAGGGGCATGTCGCCATCTGATATGAGATCGAAGTCCCACTCAGGCTCCGACATTGGCTCGCTTGGGGAAGAAGATTGGAAAGAGAGGCCGGAGGAGACGGAGGAAGAAGAAGACATTGCTACAGGGAAAGAGGGTTTTTGGTGCCGATAGCTAAAACAGAGGAAGGGGATGAAGGAGGCTAGTCAATCGGCACCGTTTAATAAGGAGGAGCCTAATGGGGATTTAAAGCCATTGCAGTTTCCAAGGAAGTGGTGCTAAAGTTATCAAATTTTGCAAGAAGTCGAGGAGGCAAGGCATCAGGATGAAGGATACTGCAACGATTCTGCCACGACATGACCTGACGATTAAAAGCAGAGTGATTTTGGAATTATCAATTCCAAAACCAGGGGGGCATGTGTTATCACCGGAATTTGACCAAGTCAGAGGTGGGCCGCGATCAAGATGGGTTTTAAGATTATATACTGAAGAAGTACGTGGATCGGCCTTATATGCAAAGTTGGGCTAGTTTGCCCTTGTATCTGTAATATAGTGGATCGCATCTTAGATTAGAAGTTAGAATTCGTCTCGTGCACGGTGGGGATTATTCCCACGTTAGAAAGTCCCCCAGACTATAAATATGTATCTAGGGTTTATGGAATAAACAACAACCAACGTTCAACCAACAAATCAATCTCGGCGCATCGCCAACTCCTTCGTCTCGAGGGTTTCTACCGGTAAGCAACATGCTGCCTAGATCGCATCTTGCGATCTAGGCAGCACAAGCTTCACGTTGTTCATGCGTTGCTCGTACTGAAGCCTTTTTGATGGCGAGCAACGTAGTTATCATAGATGTGTTAGGGTTAGCATAGTTCTTCGCGTAACATGCTATCGTAGTGCAACCCTTGCATGTCTAGCCGCCCTCACACCTATCTTAGGTGTGGGGGCGGCACCCCGCTTGATCATTATTTAGTAGATCTGATCCGTTACGGTTGCTCCTTGTTCATCAAGGATTAGTTTAATATCTGCAATAGTTAGGCCTTACAAGGGGCTGGAGGATCCAGCGGCACGTAGGGTGTCGTTCGCTAGTCCTAGACAGGATGTTCCGGGGATCAACCTCGTGTTGGTTTTTAGGCCTTGTCTAGGATCGGCTTATGATCACCGTGCGTGGCCGCGAGGCCCAATCCTGAGTAGGATGATCCGATTATGCGGTGAAAACCCTAAATCGTCGTAGATCTAATTAGCTTTATCTTGATCAAGCAGGACCACCATATATTCATGCACCTCGTACGAATCATGGGTGGATCGGCTCCCTGAGCCGATTCACAGGATAACCTGAGAGCCGATCGAGGCTCGTATTTAATGTTTACGTGTATGCCATGCAGGAAACTAAGCGAGGCATCTCCATCACCTTCCTGACCAGGTATAGGTCAGGTGGCACGCCCTTGCATCAGCATCGGATGTGTGACCAGAAGGCTTTGCGGGCCGTCGCTCGGAGGGACCTCGGCCAGCCGCAGCCCTAGGTTGTTCCCGGCTCTACGGTGTTGCCCGTCGCTGCCCGCCGGTGGGTTTCGGACGTCAACAGGTAGACACTGGTAATATCCCTGGTAGGGTTACCCGGAGTAAGGTGGTGGCCCCAGCGAGTCACACCAGGAGCAAGAGAAAGATTTTATTCTGAACAACTAATTTGTATTTGTATGAACAATTTGTATTGGGGTTCCCTTTGTATTGGGGATCCCTTTGTGTTGAACAATTTGTATTGGGGTTCCCTTTGTATTGGGGATGCCTTTGTGTTGAATAATTTGAATTTGTATGAACAATTTGTATTGGGGTTCCCTTTGTATTGGGGATGCCTTTGTGTTGAACAATTTGAATTTGTATGCCACATTTAAGCCACATTTATCATTTTCTCTAGGGTTTAGGGTTTTAGGGTTTAAGGGTTTTAGGGTTTTAGGGTTTAGGGTTTAATTCAAAATAATTCAAAACATGGTGGAACCTTCCCATGGAGTCTTGTTATGTTACCTACAACCTAGACACATAATAATGGAAAAGGAAATATAGAGATATGAAGTTTTTATGCCAAAAGCTTCAAAATCACTTCCTAGTCCATGAGCTACTAGCTATGAAGATGCAGGGCTTTCTGCTCAATACACCTCTCAAATACCGACTATGCTTACAAACTTTGTCCAAATGAGTCCAAATTCGTCACACTTGTGTATCTTTGAATTGCAAACAATATCACGTCGGCCAAAATGTAATATATTGTTCAAATAACACAATTTTACAATGTTTATGCCAAAAGCTTCAATTTCCCTTAGTCCCTTTATTATTTGGGTGCCCCTGTTTTACTTAGTGTTACTCAGTTTTCCCCCTCCGGGCCCACTTGTTTTACTCAGTCCTACTCAGTTTTGCCCTTCCGATAAATATTTCATCACTTTCCCCCCTCTTAGTTCTACTCAGTTTTCCTAACTTGTACTCACTGGCTGATCTCTGATTGGTCGAGATGTATGTCACACGGATCTTGGTTGGTTGAAAGCTCAACGAACGCTTGCACCGTTCGATCATTTATGATCGGACGGCCTGTATATCTCTCTCTACCACGATGGACGCATACGGAGAGAAGAGCAGAGCACATACCTACCAACCCTGGCAGTCGCATATTCCAGTCGCATCTTCCTCTCTCCTATTTCCTCTCTTACTCCGGCGGTCGCGGCGGCGCGGATCTAACCGTGCGTGCGGCGGCGTGCGGCGGCGCGGATCTAACCGTGCGTGCTGCGTGGATCTAAGAGTGTCGGTGAGGATCTAACCGTCAGAAATAGTTGAAATGTCTCTCTCTGTCTCACTTTCGTTTCTCTTCTCAGATCTGTTGAATGATGAAGAACACCAAGACGGCGGCCGCGCCGACAGTGATCATCGATGCCACGAACATTGAAGCCATCGCCTACAACATCGCTTCGACGGCGCAGATCCAACATTCAATGTCGAAGCCTATTGATGTCTCACTTCCGTTGCCCTCCTCAGATCCGTTGCTGATGAAGGACAACAAGACGGCGGCCGTGCCGACAGTGGTCATCGATGCCACGAACATTGAAGCCATCGCCTACAACATCGCTTCAACGGCGCCGAGAGTGTGAATCGATGCCAAGACGATTGAAGCCATGGTCTACAACCGCGCTGCAAAGCCGCCGATCCAGCCCTCCGCAGATCCGTCGCTGATGAAGTACACCAAGACAGCGGCGGTTCCGACAGTGGTCATCGATGCCACGAACATTGAAGCCATCGCCGACAACATCGCTTCAATGGCGGATGGCGCAGATGACCACCCCTCAGCCGCCCGTCGTCCCGGCCTTTCTTGCCCATCGCTGCGCGGCCGTGTTTGACGCCGCAAATTGGGATAAATTATGATAAATTTGTATTTTTCAATTTCCAATTGGGATAAAATTGTTCGAACTACTACCTCCATCTCAAAAAAAGCTTCTCCACGTTCTTGATGTGTCCATGTACATGCGTATGTATGATTTGAATTCTATCCCAACTTGATTGGGAAGATATTGATATGTATTTGATCCGGTAGGCTGGTACATGCTTTCACTTTTGGGATCCCTTCACTTTTATAAAATGTTCATGCATGCTAAAATTATCGTGCGCATTACTTAGCACAACTAGGAAATTGTACGCCAAAATACAGTGCTTAGAGCCACAACAAAATACAGTGGTTAGAGCCATCTACATAATAACAATTCTATACTAACTGCTAGGATAGGGATGACACCTAATAAAACTGCCCAGATGAATCTACTTTTCTCCTCTCCCATCACTTGAAGTTCATGTTCTAGATTTTCTACCACTTGATCAAATACGGCAAGATCTCTCTCAACTCTCAACTTCTCCTTGCGAATAAGCTCTGAATCTTCTTTTCTTCCTCCACGGTACGCTTCAGCTCGAATATCATCAGGTTTTTACGGGCCAATTCATCACCTAAATTGGCCACCTTCTCCTCCAAATCCATCCTCTGGCTACACCACTGGGTTGATTCATCTTGGTATGCAATGTACCATGGATCATCGGCTTGCCTAGCTAACTGTAACAATAATGGAAAAAAGAACAACTGAAATCACTCCAATAGGCCATGGCGGCACTTCAAATTCAACGGTACTACAGAGAGCTGAAGCTAGATACCTGCACTTCCGACGAGGTAGGAGAAGTAGAACGTGGCCACGACATGATCGAATCCCCACCCTCGCCGGCGTACCCGCTACGACCAGACATTGAGGACTATTTCGTACCTGCAAACTCCAATAAATTACGGGAACCGAATCGATTAGGGGGCGGGGGAGGCAGAAGCGGAGGTCTTACCAAGCTATACTACCAATTGGTGCGCGGAACAAATCCCGATCGTCGTGGGCGGCGGGTCTGCTTGCGGCGGACTTTCCTGCGGTGGGTACAATGCGTGCGGACGAAACAAGTGCTGGAGCCGTGGTTGATGTGCAGCACCGCAGTCCGTCCGACGCCGCCGGGGGACAGAGCCGGCGGCGCGACGAGGCGCCGGCGATGGCTGCTCCGTCCGACGGTGGGGAACGAGCTGCCAGCGGTTCTCCGGTGACTAATGATCGGTCTAGCTTAAGAATAATTAATTAGCAAACTTGTTGCTTCTCTCTATGATATTCTCTAAATAAATAGACGACCCCACTGGTCATTGGCTGCGGCGCAGCCCCACAGAATATGTATTTTCCTGAAAAATAGACGACCCCACTGGTCATTGGTTGCGGAGGCCCCACAGAGCGGCAATATATGATTTTCTCTAAATAAATAGACGACCCCACTGGTCATTGGCTGCGGCAGCCCCAGAGAGGGGCAATATATGTCTTTTCCTGAAAAATAGACGACCCCACTGGTCATTGGCTGTAGAGGCCCCACAGAGCGGCAATATATGATTTTCTCTAAATAAATAGACGATCCGACTGGTCATTGGCTGCAGCAGCCCCACAGAGCGGCAATATATGTCTTTTCCTGAAAAATATACGACCCCACTGGTCATTGGCTGCGGCAGCCCTATAGAGCGGCCCCATTTGTCATTGGCAGCACCGCGTATAAAATCATGAAATAAAACGGCCCATACTTCAGCCATAGATGGATGGCTGCTCCGACGTGTCTCCTGACCCTACCCGTCAGCACGAGACGGTCAGGGAGGAGCTGCCCCTGTGCAGCCCCACCCGGTCAGACTAACGGTCAAAGCCTCTGATCTGACGGCTACCGGCCGTTCCAGCACTTGTGCGTGTTTCAAACTAGAGGAGGGGAAAACTGAGGAAAAACTAAGGGGCTGGGGAAAACTGAGTACAACTAACGAAACATGGACACGAAAATAGAAATCCCAAAAAAAAACTTAAAGTTTCACAATATTTTTTTAAGTAATTGATCAATGTCACATATACATGACCACAACGCTGTTGTATCATCATGCAGACCCCGCCTCGTCCTTCCTTCTCAATCTGGCATGTACTTTTCTATACTCTTATGCTTTTTCTAACAGCAGAATCACCGGAGCCAGTTTATGGTGAGTGCAATTTGGAATACCGACGTGACTCGGCAGAAGCGTGTTTCTGCATCTGATTCGGTCGCACCATCTCCTAAACGATTGTTCATAGATACTTGATCTGGTCAGAGTTACTAAATCAAGTACCGCTGCTGTCATGCTGTGTCGTTTTTCTTCTGTTGAAAACTCAGAAAGCTGCGCCAAGTTGAGGTGATACGCAAGTAATGTTTTTTTTTTTTTAAGCTAGTGGCGTTATATTGACGCGCGAACCAACCCTGACTGATTGCCTTTGCTCACTGGGGTACGATGTAACGAGATGTCGATTGTCGACTTGTTTACTGGGTGGAGAAGCTGTGGTTGGATCTTTGATCGGTACCAAGAGCCGCCTTCTTGGGGTTGACACTGTGCTGGTTCTGTTGCTCGATTATTTTTCTCGTGCTTTTCCACGGCCCCTTGGTTTTGAATGGCAAAGACTTTAGTTAGGTCCGTTCAAACCATACATAATCAGGCTTTGGGTACCCCGAGTTGCACACGCAAATTACTCTTATGTCTTTGTCAATGATAAGTACTCTACTAATAGTTCAGACCATTGATTTTGACATTATTGATTAAGTAAACTATTGACCTCATAGGTTTTGTAAAGCTGCCACACCTAACAATTTTTTCTTGACGGAACGGACTTTCCATCAGTTCGGACTTTTGGTTCGGACTTTTGGTTCAAGTGGCTAGTGCATAAAAGTTAATATGGTATCAGAGCCCCAGGTTTCGAGTTCAAATCCTGGCTTTCACAATTTATTCTAAAAATTATTTCTTCTCCCCTCTCTTCTCGTAGCCTCCTGCCACGCCCGGCCTCCCGCTGCCTCTTTGCCTCTCTACACGTGTTGACTTGTCTTCTCGTCTTCCCGTCACACGTGAGAGGGGGTGCTGAAGTGTATAAGTAGATTGCCTTAGATTGCCTAGACCTATCCATCAGTTTGGACTTTTGGTTCAAGTGGCTAGTGCATGAAGCTTAAGAGCATCTCCAACAGGCGCTGGAAAAATCGGCGCGCTATACGCCGGTTTCAGCGCGCCGTAAACACATAGCGCGTGCAGCGGTGAAAAGTGCCCCGCCGGAAGCGGCATTTTACCGCGCGTTCTCGGGCGGGAAAAGTGCTCCTCCGCCGGGCGCGCCATTTTGCAGCACGCGACGCGCTGCGACCGTTCTCAATTCAAAATAATTCAAACAATTCAAATAAAACACAAAATTTATTTAAAAATACGAAATATATTAAAAGTTCGATGATACGAAATACATTTTATTTGAAACTAGTCTATCCTACTCCGAATCCCACGTGAAGTCGGACGAGTGGCAGCTCGGAGTCGTCTCGGACACCGGCGTCGAAGTCCACTCGAAGGAGGAGGAGGAGGAGGAGAGAACGATGGTGGACGGCCCGGCGCCATTTTTCCTCTCCTCCTCTTCCTCGCCGCCTTCTCGGCCCTCGCTGCCTTCCTCTCCGCGGACTCTGCCCGGCGCTTCTCGCGGCTCGCCTTCTTCGCCGCCGCCGCCGCTGCCTTCTCCTCCTCCTTCCGATTGTAAAACGCCTCCATCGCCGCGAAGTCTTCGGGAAATTGTCGCGCCCACTCGAGGCGGAGGCGTTCGTCGCGCTCGGCGATGAGAAGCCGCTGCTCGAGCTCCCGTCGGCGGCGCTGCTGCTCGCGTGTGATGGCCGGCGATGGCGGCGCGAGAGCCTCCGCCTGCTCCCGCGTCCAGACGTCGTGGAAGTTCATCGTCCGGTGGGAGCGGCCGAGACGCCAGGTGACGGCGTCGTACGCCCGCGCCGCCTCGTGCGCCGTGTCGAATGTCCCGAGGCGGATGCGCTCGTCGCCGGAGCGGATCTCCGCGTCAAAGCGGCCGCTTGGCCGCGCCCGGACGCCGAAGTAGCCGGAGGCGGAGCGGCGGCGCGGAGGCATGGTGCCGGAGACGGAGGCGGAACGTCGGCGCGGAGGCAGAGCGGTAGGGGAGAGAGAGCGAGGCGGAGCGACACGCGGAAGATTCAGACGGTTGGCGCGTTCGCGCGTGTCGCGTTTATAGCGCGCGCGGTAGCGCACGCGACAACTTTCCCGCGTGGGATGGCGCAAACGCGCGGGCGCAGCAAATTTTTTACCGCGCGCGCCCTTTTCCCGCGTCTGCTGGAGCTTCACGTGGGTGCCCCCGCGCGCCAAACTGGCGGTTTTTTTGCCGCGCGCGCCTTTTACAGCATCTGTTGGAGATGCTCTAACATGTTGAAGTGTATAAGTAGATTGCCTAGCCCTTTCCATCAGTTCGGACTTTTGGTTCAAGTGGTTAGTGCATGAAGCTTAAGTGCTTAACATGTTGAAGAGGGAAAATGATCCAGTTAATAAAAGAAACCGGACCCAAAGACCATACATGCACGGTTAACTAAAGAAAAACCGGCGAAAACCGCACACCACACACCCAAAAACGAATCAAGGCACATCGTCTGATCCAGATACAAGAGTTCCTAGGCCCAAGACCATTGGAAACACCTTGTACCCAGCCAAGCCAGCACCCGCAACCTCTAGAGCACTCAAGCAACGAGATGGGTGCTCGTGAAAAACCTCATGACCGAGACTAGCCATTTACCTCTACCAACTCTCGAACAGCTTGGGTCGCCGCTGGCGTGACAGGCTTCTTACACATCCGCAAATAGGTCTTCATTTTCTCTTGCACCTCTTCCTCGGAGCCTTTCCTTGAGGTTGCTTCCTTTGGCAGATCTCTGAAAGACTCTGCCAACCTATGCTCAGCGTGCTTGGCAATCGGAATTGTGCAATTCTTGTTCTTCTTTTCAAGACGTTCACTACGCCTACTGACACAAGTGGAGTCTCCTTCAAACTGCACAAGGATCGGTGCATCGAGCAACGATAGCGGCTCAGTGCAGCAGAAATTGCTCAAGTACTCATCAAGCAAGGTGGAATAAGCCGGGGCCGGTGGCACTCCATTTCCACCAAGTGGAGATTAGGTCTTCTCGGCCAACTCCATGCCATTGCCCAGAGGCATAGGGTCATTATGAACGTTCACGATGTCGAACAGCTAATTTCGTCGCCAGACAGCCGCCAACAAAAACAAAGATTAGGGGAAAATAAAACGCAGAAAAGATAATAACGAAGGCACAGACGGCACCACCGTGAAAAGACAGACCTAGGCACACGAGAGCCATATGTTTTCATCAAGAACAGTCAGTCAGCATGATCAAAACTCCACTTGCTCTGTGACCCAAGACACCAACGAGCCAAAGCACCATTATGTTTGGCACAAAGTTGGGAAAGAACTCAGCAACCTTCTGAGTTGGTCTATGAACAAGTGGATTCAAGTTTGATGTGAAATCTCCCTAAGCATACATGTATGCATATTTAAAGTATGCCTCTACCGAGAGTAGGTCCTTGCACACACGCAATTATATGCAGGTATATCACTCGGGTTGTAAACACCTGATATATATTTATACTTCCATATGTCACATGCATCTAATCAATCAATACATAAATTACCTGAACCTACCATGCAAAGGAGTAGCGACTGATGTCCTTGTCTATGTTACTCCTCCGAGTGTCTTATCACTAGTAGAACATTTGCATGCCAATAAATTCAGAAATTTGACTATATAAAGTGCCATACCAACAAAAGGTCCGATGATAGAGTTTCACTTGACTTTTATTTGTTATTCAAGACTCTACATGTTAGTTTGTCATTCCATATGTTCATTCTCAACCAAGCAAAAAAATGTAGCATGCAGTGCCATAGGTAAAGTATTCACTTAAGAATTAGAGACATCGAGAAGAGGCAGGCGTACCAGAAGAACAACCAAGTCGGCTGGTTGTGATATATACCCTCTGTTTCTAAGTATAAGCCATATAGTTTTTGGCACGAAAATTAAAAAACGCATATTAAGAAAAAATTACAACAGGTTTGGACGGGATTACCTCTATACATTTGACATGAGAAATAGAGGACTTTGCATAAGATAAGAAAATATAATCTGATCCCTAAAAGGCATTTTCAGACATGCGTGTGACACATCATCACACGAAAGCCTATGTTTTTAAAAAATTCTCGAAAAACTATATGTCTTATATTCAGTAACGGATGGAGTATTCACAGAGAGAATGTAACTCAACGTTGCGTGGATTGATGTTCAATCCCTTGTTGGAGACCTGATTGCAAAATGCCACCAGTTTTGGAGCTAGGGCCTGAAACGGCTACCACTTTCAAAAAAATTGGCAAAAAACAACATTCCACCATCTAATTCTTCCAAGAAGCACTGACCGGTCCAACCATTAAATTGCAGATATAATAACGGGGTTGTTACTTCAATGCGTATTATGCTTTTATTTCAAAGTCAAGTAAGGTGCTCATCATGTAGCTTAAAGTTTCAGAATATATTTTGAAGTAATTGACCAATGTAGCATACATGGCCACAACGCTGTCGTATCATCATGCAGTTCCCCCTCGTCCTTCCTTCTAAATCTGGCATGTACTTTTCTATGCTATAAAAATTCTGTAAAATTAAGAGGACCCCTTTGTTTTTGAAGCAAATCAAACGTTTCTCCCTGAGGTGAGATGCTCTGGGATATTGATTGTCGACTGTTTATTTGGTGGCGCCGTGGGGGCGATGTGGCTGGATCTTTGATTGGTACCAAGAGCCGCCTTCTTGGGGTTGACACTGTGCTGGTTCTGTGGTTCAATTCTTTTTCTCGTACATCTCCTTGGACCCTTAGAATAGCGAAGACTTCAAGGGCTTGTTTGGTTCCTAGCCACACTTTGCCAAGCCAAAGTTTGGCAATTTGGCATGTGTTTGGTTCTTGCCACATTTTAGAGCTGCCACACTTCACTAATCATATGGCCCACTTGTCATAGAGTGAATTTTTTCCCAACTTTTGCCACACTTCTTCCAAAATCTTAGCCACACTTTTGTGGCTGCCACACTTGCCAAAGTTAGGCTTGGCAAACTGTGGTTGGGAACCAAACAGGCCCTAAGAACTTAGGTCTCTTCAAACCATAGAATTATGCTTTGGGTACCCGAATTGTACACGCAAATTAGCGGTACCTGGGCAATAATAATAACTCTAGTGATTTCTTCACACCATTGAAAGAATAACAAAGATTGGGGGGAAATAAAACAAGAAAACCGGAAAAGATACTAACGAAGGCACACATGCCGCCACCGCCAAAACAGACCAAGGCACACCGCACACGACATCCATCCGTTCGATCAAGAACAGTCGATTAGCAAGATGAAAACACCATTAGCTCAGCGACCCAAGACAGCAATGAGCCAAATCACCGTTGTATTTCCCACAAAGCCACCATGACACCGTTGCCAATGACACATGACCCCAACATAAAAGGTACTTGTTCATTCTACAAAAGAAATGTTGAATCAGAGGCTTCTCCTAGTTCTCGCTGCTGTATTGGCAGCTAGAGATGAGGGGAACATGCGGAGACTTTCCTGAAGAAAAGTCGACCTCTTCTCCCTCAACAACACCACTAGTTTAATGGAAGAAATTTACTATGTTATAAAAGAATGTAAATGGCACATGCCCGGTTCCGGTTTTGCCTGCTTCGCATCCATTGATGCTATCACCACGTTTCTGTTGCAGATGCAATCATGCAATGCCAGAACAGTAGAGCTTGGCACCTGACAAAATATTGCAGATTCACAGATATATCCCCTCCTTTTGCGATGCCAGTCAATCTTGCAATTCAGTCTGTCAGTGCAAACAAACAATTTAGACGATCCAGTTTTTGGATTCTTGAAACTGGGTGGTAAAACAATCCAATGTTTTTCTTTATGAATGTTCCTGGCCATTTAACGAACAAACAAAGCACCCACCAATCTCCATCCTTTCCCCGAGTATCTTTGAGTAGATCCACTGATCCATGAAAAATGAAGCTTGAATTTGTATTGGTCGATGCGTGTGCTGCACGTGGAAGTATGCCACCGCCACGGAGAACCTACCATTGGCATAGGACGCATCCTTTGGTAGCTCTGATGTGGGCAGATAGCGACGAGCAAGATACAGCCGGGTACCAGCGGATCCCAGAGCGTGCCAGTGATCCAATCGCCAACGTATAATGAGATCAACTTGGAATAAGATAAGCTTGCGCGCGAGCGCACGCCTAACAGTATTTGGCATTTCTTCTCCACAGCGGCGACTCCCCACGCCAGTGAAGAGCTAATCCAACTCACTCCGTCCAGACTATTCTCTGTCTCTGCTCAGCTTCCCTCCCTCTCCTCGCCCACCCAAGAGGCCATCCACCTTTCTCTTGACCCCATCCTCCTCCTCTCGCACCTTATCTTACCCATTTAAATACCTTGCATCTTCTTGGGGGGAGAGAGAGAGTAGTGAGAGGGTAGACAAAAAAAGAGAGACAAAACTATGGCGTTGCTGCAGCACCAAAGGTTGCCCGGCATTGGCTGCGGCGACATCTTGGCACGGGCAAGATCACAATGTCTGGCAGCGGCGTCCCATGCCCCCTCTTTACCTGTCTTGCTGCACTTTAATGGCGGCAGCAAGCAGGCTCATCTCGTCTCGCGTAAGGCCGGCAACGCCCTAAGCTTGAGCGGGAGGAGCAGGAGGCGAGAACTATGCGTCGTCGCGGCATCGGCGGCCAGCGTCACGCCTGCGTTGCCTAGTGGCGTCAGCGCCAGCGATGTCCTTTGGCCCTCGGCTGGTGAGTTTCGAGCTTTGAGATTCTTTTGCCTCTCCTGCTTTCCCTGGATTTTTATGTTCATTCCCGGTAGTCATAATCACAGTTGGGTTTGCTCCCTTCAACGGTACCTGTCAGACGATGGCAGTTATTTCAATCTTTCTAAAACATCAGTTTCATGATCTTACCACCAGTTATACTTCAAGAAAATAGAGTTACCATTTTTGACATACTTTTCTTCTCCTGGTGATATTATGAAGGTGCATTCTTGGCGATGGCAGTGCTAGGAAGAATAGATCAGATGATGGCGTTCAAGGGAGTATCATTGACAATTGCACCTCTTGGAGCTGTCTGCGCTGTGCTTTTCACCGCTCCAGCCTCACCAGCTGCCAAGGTTCGTGGTCAACAGAAAAATTTAGTTTGGCAATATTTATATATTGTAAGACAGCTAGGATCCTAGGGGTGGATTTAGAATGACGTATTGCATTGATTAGCTTTACATAAACAATATGTACATAATGCATTTAACCTCTTCTTCTATGATTTCCAAAAAACAATATTTTTCAAAAGCTCCATCCACAAGCAGTTTCTACCCAAGTATTAGAACACTTTGAATTTTGAGAAGACTTCTATCATCTGGTATTGAGGGATATACTGTAGGCATGTAGAACTTGGTTGAAATAACCCTACTCTACTTGCTTTCTTAAGTCATCAACACGCCATCAATGTTTATGTTTCCTGTCATTTTCAGTGTAGTAACTGCCATGTCATAGCTTCTCATTCGCATTGCAGAGAATCAAGAGATCTTGATAACCAATACTGACACTAGCAGGTGATTTTTTTTGCAGAAATATAATATATTCGTCGCACAGATTGGTTGCGCAGCAATCGGTGTGCTTGCCCTGTCGTTGTTTGGGCCTGGTTGGTTAGCAAGGGGTGCCGCTCTTTCTGCTTCCATAGCATTCATGACCATCACAGGTTCTACACACCCTCCAGGTAAAAAACCAGCATAAATTTTCCATCTGGTATATTACCCAGGTATATGCATATGTGGTATTTCTATGTGCTTTACTGAACTCTTATTAATTTGTGATTTTTCTGCAACGAAATTCAGCAAAGACATAGTTTAATATCACCTCTTTCATGATGATTACAGCTGCAAGCTTGCCTCTCTTGTTTATTGATGGCCCAAAGTTTCACAACTTGCAATTCTGGTATGCACTTTTCCCTGGAGCAGCAGGCTGTGTCATTCTTTGCTTGATTGTAAGTTAACTGTACCTCTGACCCTCCTGAAAGTACATAAGAACTGTTATAATGAGAGCTGAACATTGACTCTTGAATGCACTTGTTGCAGCAAGAAGTGGTGGTTTACCTGAAGAAGAACTACAAGTTTTGACTCAAGCACTGTCATTTCATGACTTCTTGAACCATGGTTTGATTATTATCCAACATGTGCCATAAATTGATGGATCAGCATTTGGAAGAAGTTGACAAATTTAGATTTAGTTTTCTTGGCTCATTTGCCAAGGGAAAACTAGTAGGAAAATAAAAGCTTATTTTGCTTGCTAATTGTAATTGATCATGGTAAAGACCATGCAAATGTAATGTACATATATACCAATGAGAATGGAGTATGATATATATACTCACTATCCCTACATATATGTTTCCCAATAGTATATCTCATCTAATATAATTTTGCAACCATAAAAGAAATAGAATATTCCCAATAACCTCAGGTAATCTGAAAGGAGAAAACATGCCATTCACTCAAACATGGTTGCAGTTGCATGCATGCTTGCACAGTTGTAGTAGTAGTAACCATCCAAAAGGTAAAAGATGGATTCAGTAGCTTTACCAACTTATGAACTTAGTTAATCAGGCTATTTAAATCTCATGAACGAAAACATGTAGTTAGACGTGTTACTATACATCCCAGTCATCACCTCTACTGCTAAAGAATCTCTTAGCAGTTAAGTTTCCATAGATCTCTGAAAATTCCGCAAGGCATTTGCTCCTAACATGATAATGTGCTTGTGTGTTTCGGCTAATGGCTACTCCTGAAAATTTAGACATGTCAATTGCCCAAGCTGGCTTCACATACTCCACTGTGCTCATTGAGCTTGCATTCGCAAACAAGAAATTTAGAAGGACGTCCTCACAATTGAAGAAACTGTCTACAGTCTCCCTTCCTACCTCAGCCTTCTCGCTCCAATACCTCTTAAAAGCCAACTCATGATCCATAAATGCTGCTCCAGTCAGTATCATGTTATAACCTCCTTGTTGCCGAGCATATCTCTCATTGCGGTATTCCAGTGGAGTACCTTCAGCAAGGCGTGGATAGTAGCCAACGATCCTGTCAGGGTGCTCCCTCCATACCTTGAACCCACGCTCTAAGTCATCACATGGCATCATGATATCATCATCAAGCTCCATAACAGCTCTTGTCTTAATTTCTTCGTCTATGTTGAATCTGTTGTTCAGAGTGTTCTTATCTTCAACTCTGACTCTGACAGGAACTGCTGACTTCAATTCATTTTGTACTGGGGGACGGCCCTTGTTCCAGACAACTACAATCTCCCTCACTGATGCACATTTGGAGTAATGCTCCACAAACATCTTCAAATTCCAAAGCCGGGCGTCATATGTCATAGTTAACAATGTGAACTGTGAGTAACTACCCTTGATTGGATATGGCCCTTCAGCACCATTGCCACCATATATGTAGTGAGTTCCAAGACAAGTTAGAAAAGTTAAAATTAGTATAACTACTGCTACATAAACTCGGCCCTTCCAAGTTCTGTAGCCAATTCTCCCACCGAGAAGAGAACCCAACTTGTTCAAACTGGAAATCAGCAAGCTTAGCTTGTACTGTAGAACGAATTGCTGCTTCGCATGGAAGAAATCATCCCGTTTCTCAGTTTGTGGAGCACACCATCTGAGTGGCAACGTGCATTTAATCGCACCAATGAGCCCACCAAGCAGCAGAACTAGTACAAGAGTGACTCCATAAATCATGCACCCTATGGTCAGACGGTGAACTGAATCACTTGAGGACACTCTATCACCGTCCATTACCCCAATCCAGACTTGACTTGATTGAAGCCATTGAACATCAAGATGATGGGACCGTGCACCATTCCATGCATTTTGGTCCTTGGGGGGCTTGTCGATGGCAAATGGTACCTCAACTTCCTTGTATTCATTTGCTGTCAGGATTTCAACTTTGAAGACTTTGATACTATGGCCAGATACACCGGCACTATCTTTGCCTATACGATAGAGATTGCTGTCATAAATGAATGGCCTGCCTCCATTTCTAAAACTCGACCTGTTGGCCATGCTACGAATTGGATTATGCCTGTGTGGATTCCAAGGAGCAAGAGGGGAGCTGCTATACCAGATACTGAGCTCTCCATTCTGTTTTCCACCATAAGAGCTTAAATCTGATCCAAGGAGCCAATAGGAACCCTGGAAATTTATGATCACTGAATCTACAAGTGGCTTCTCCAGAAGGACCTTCTCCAATTTCCACGTAAGGGGGAAATCCAATGCACGGTATAACCGAAGATCTCCATTCTTACTGCTTTCCGGCATCATATAGATCTGCAGATTGAGGCAAGTAATAAAGTACATGTAAGGATGAATAGAACTGGAACTTCTCGACCACGAATAATAAGCAGCTTTGAATGGGATATTTACCTTGTTATCATAGCTGAACACATATGGGTATGAAAGATGCCAGTCCTCATCTAGCACCACGCCCAATTGCTGCCATGTTGCCCCGGAGTCCTTGCTCACAGCAGCAGCAATGTCACCTTGTGATGTAACTGGGTTCTTCGTCTCGAAAAACATGTAAATGGCATCACCCTGAGGAAAATTCAGTTTCACATCCATCCGGTCAAGGTACAAACCACGACTGAACAATAACTGATCACGGCGATCTTAAAAGCTCTGATGAAAGATACATGGCGGGGGACAAATCACGATGGCAACTACTTTCGCCTCTAAGTATGAAAATGTACAAGGGTGATGTTCAGAGCAGCAACACGAACTTGGAGCATCAAGCATCTAACAAGTGCCCCTAGTTGATACTAAAACAGTATTCAATTACTGAAGTAATCTAATTGAGACATGGGCCCATTGGTGTGTTATATCTACTTGGGTTACTACTTGCTAGATGCGGACACACAATATGGCATAATCGACGCAGTATCCGTCGCCCTGCCTGATCATATACATGCCCGCCTGCAGAGAGCTACGAACCGGCGGGAATATTGAAATCAGAACGCGACCAAAGCTTTACCTTCGCGCACTAGCTTGGAGAACCAACCACCCAGTTGATACTAAGATATTCAAATTTAGTGGCGTAATCGATGAGGAACACAGAATATGGCATAATCGATGCAGTTTCCGTAACCCTGCTGCTCTAGTGCTGTGAGAGCTGCCACAAGAGAGCTGCTAGCGCGAGGAAATACTGAAATTGGAGCGCGACGAAGAAATTAGAGGTTCGAACCTGGATGAAGAGGAAGGGGTTGGCGACGAAGCTGCTTGGGAATCCGGCCTCCGCCACGTCCGCGCACGTCACCGCCGGGTTCGCCACCGGCCACGCCGCTCCTTCGTCGTTCGAGATCCCCCACTGCGCATCCACGGAAAACCCCAAGTTAAACGCCGCATAATAAAGGACGCGCCCACTGGAGCAGAGGAGGGAGTGGAATTACGTGTTCGATTGGCTTGAGGGTGAAGGGGGAGTCGCCGAGGAAGACCCCGGCGGACCAGGAGCCCTCGGCGTCGGCGCCGCAGCGGCGTGTGGCGGGCGGGTGCGGGAAGCGGGGGGCGAGGGCGCGGGAGAAGGCCGCGGCGACGAGGGTGAGGAGCGTGATCGCGGCGCAGAGGTAGGCGGGCGCGGAGGGCGGGGAGTGGTGCGGGCGCCGGCGATGCGCCGCCGTCGCCGGCCGCGGGGACGACGACATCGGCCGGCGGTTACAGATGGAAAGCTCCAGGTGCGCTTTTCTTTCCCCACTTCGGTTCTGTGACGTGGCGCGGCGCGGCGCCTCTGTTCTGCTGGCCGCTGGATCAAGACCCCGTTCGCAACGGTTGCGGGAAGAAATCTGGGACGTCGATGGCCGATCTGATGGCTGCGGTTAGCCTGCAGACGAAACATGTTGATCTCTTCCCCACGGCGACCTTTTTTTTAAGATAATACTATATATTAAAAGCTAGCAAGTAGCCTCATTAAAAACTTTCAGCCCCCTTAAATACCCTGGTAAGAAAAAGAGTGCGTCAGAAACTTGCAGCCATTAGAGTCACACCAAGTTACAATCAGCCTGAAGGCTATGAACCAGAAAAGCAGGTGGCTCAGCATCCAGAAAAACGACCCATCTTGCAAACTTATATATTTCGCACAAGAATGAGCCGCCTGGTTAGCCTCGCGACGAGCATGACTTAAACTAAAATTAGTGAACAACAAACTCAGCTCACTAATCTCATCTAAAACCTACTTGATCACTGAACGATCAATAGCTCTATTTTGCCAAAGTCGAACCAAATCTTCATACTCAACTTCAAAAATGACACTGCTGAACCCCTTCCTCGAGCATACAAAATAGCATCTCTAAGTGCAAGGGACTCCACAGTCAGAGGATCATACAAACCTCGGTAAATTTTATCTGTAGCACCACGGAAAACCACCCCCTCCCGTGCAACAACTCCCCACGGCGACCTTGTGGCAACGTGAAGGAATGCCATTTTTCGCCAAATTTCAATGAAGAAGTTTTCATTATGCAATGTGAATGGTAGCACGAAAGGAAAACTACTGGAATGCGAGTTAAAACACACGTTTAGGGTTTTCGTGGATGGAGCAACGTGCTCCCCACCTCTTCTATTTATATACTTGGCAGGTTACAATACAAGGCACATACGATACAAATACACACGTATGTGGACCGATCTTTTAACACTCCCCCTCAATCTAAACTACTATTACATACAAGGTTTAGATTGGTTCGAAATCGGTCTAGCATCTGCCGTGTCGCTGGCTTAGTGAAGATGTCAGCCAGCTGATCATTAGAAGAGATAAACCTTACCACCAGAGCGTCATCAGCCACCTGCTCTCGCACAAAATGGAAATCAATCTCAATGTGCTTGGTCCTAGCATGGAAGACTGGATTCGCCGTTAGGTAGGTAGCACCCAAATTATCATACCATAAAATCGAAGCTTGCCGCTGGGTAACACCAAGTTCTCGAAGCAATGAACAAACCCACATAGCTTCGGCTGCTCCATTTGCAAGAGCCTTATACTCTGCCTCAGTGCTAGATCTGAAAACCGTGGGCTGCTTCTTCGAACTCCATGAAATAAGGTTCGGACCCACGAACACTGCAAAACCACTCGTAGAGCGTCGATCATCAACATCTCCAGCCCAATCTGCATCAGTAAAAATACTAACACTCTGCTGCAGTGACCTCCTAATGCGAAGCCTGTATCCAATGTTCCCTTGACATAGCGAAGGATACGTTTTACACCTCCCAATGTACTTCGGTGGGTTGAGACAAGAATCGGCAAACCTTGTTGACAGCAAAAGATATATCCGGACGTGTGAGAGTCAACATCAGACTACCAACCACACTGCGATATCACGAAAGAATCCTCTGGACCAAGAAGTGCACCAAGATCTCGAGCAAGCCGCTCGGTGGGCACCATCGGAGTGGAAGTGGGGTTACAATTCTCCATATTAACCCGATGCAACAAGTCTAGCGCATACTTGCGCTGCATAAGTGTCATGCCCCCGAATTGTACGACGCTTCCAATCCAAGGAAATATTCCAACGCCAAGATCCTTGATAGGAAAAGTGGCGGACAGAGAGCGAACAAGACCCTCAACAACAGCGGTAGTGGAACCGGCAATGACAATGTCGTCAACATAAACCAACATGAAAACTTGAACACCACGCTGATTGAAGATGAACAAGGATGTATCGGCCGGGAAGGAAGAAACCCCGGTGAAAAAGGCGAGTACTCAAGCGAGCATACCAAGCACGAGGGGACTGCTTCAAACCATAGATAGCACGCTGCAACTTGCATACATGAGAGGGAAAACGGATATCCTCAAAACCAGGGGGCTGCTGCATATAGACATCTTCTGTCAGAAAACCATGGAGAAAAGCATTGCTGACGTCAACCTGACGAAGGGTCCAGCCTCTAGAAACAGCTAGAGAGAGAACCAGGCGAATGGTGGCTGGTTTGACAACAGGATCGAAAGTATCACCATAGTCAATGTCGTCGTTGAGTGAACCCGCGAGCAACCAGGCGAGCTTTGTGCTTCTCAACGAGAACCATCCGGACGATGCTTGGTTTTGAACACCCACTTGCTGCCAACAATATTAGTGCCAGGTGGTCGAGGAACCGAGTCAGGTCTTCGTACGAGCGAGAGCGGTGAATTCATCCGTCATTGCGGCGCGCCACGCCGGTTCACGAAGAGCATCATGGTGAGACACCGGCGGCCGCAAAGAGAGCACGGCGACGAGTATCGTACCGCACGGTGCCGTCGGTGTAGTGCTTCTCACGACGAGTGTTGTCACGCAGACGAGTGACCATGCCATGGGCCGTGAGGCCGCCGGAGCGGCTGCTCACCGACGGCCCGCTGTGCGATGGAGCTGAAGGCGGTGGCGTGGGCGCGCCACACGCAGGCGATCCGAGAGACGATGCAGGCGACGAGGGAGGGCACGCCGAAGACGTGACCGCATCCGTACCAGTGTGACCCGGAGGCGGCGCGGCAACATCCGCGCCGTGAAGACCCGACGGTGACGTGGCAGCATCCGAGTGGGGCGCGGTTCCCGGGGCATGCACATGCACGTCCATAGCCGGAGGAGAGACGTCGACCACCGCGGTATTCTGCACAGGAAGATCAACAGCTGGAGAGGACAGGTTAGTGGACAGGTAAGATAGGTCATATTGACGCACATGATCACTCGTAGCCGGTTCAGTGACAGGGAAATTAATAGCTTCACGAAGAGTGGGAATATCAACCGTAACCCCAGGAGTGGCATACGGAAACACGGATTCATCAAAAACGACGTCACGGGAGATGTAGATACGACCCGTGGATTTATCAAGACACTTGTAGCCCTTGTGCATAGGACTATAGCCCAAGAAAACACACATCTTGGATCTAAACTCAAGCTTGTGAGCATTATACTTGCGAAGACTCGGCCAACACGCGCAGCCAAAGATACGGAGAAACTCGTAATTGGGCTGAATTTTGAGAAGGCGGAAAAGTGGTGTCTCTTTGTTAAGAACGGGTGTAGGCATGCGATTAATCAAGTAGCAACACTACAAGAAAAGTTGCCATGGCCGACGAAGTTGAAGTCGCGCCGTGGTTGCTGGTGTACCATGGCCGACGATTTTGGGTCCCTCCGTGGTGCATGTCAAAACTTTTTTTTTCTCGTTTTTGAGGCCACCTAGCCCGACGAAAGCGGCCAAAACATCGCGTATGGTGGCCCGGGACGTGGTGCATCTCGAAATCTCGGGTTCGCCGGCCGAGTCAACGCAAATCCGCACCGCCGAGGGATGTAGGGCCCAGATGGCAGCCTCTCTGGCATTGTTTTTTTTTCTCGATCGCGCCATCTCGTTCAACGTTCTCCGATCGAGCCGTTTACGATGCAGGATCATGGGTCCCGCATGTCATCCTCTATGAACCAAAATTCTTTCTATTCTTGGATTTTTTTGACCCCCTGATTTCTGGCTACTTCCTTTTTCTTTTGATCCCTTGCCGCCTTGGAAACGTTGAGACCGCTGCTGCTAAATGGGACCCGCATGTCATCCTCTATGTGCAATCAACTTTCTTTTCTTGGAGTTTTTTTTGGCACCTCATATTTGGTCACTTGCCTTTTTTCGATCCCTGCCGCCTCTCAAACGGTGATACCGCTGCTAACTTGGACCCGGATGTCCTCCTCCATGTACTATAATACTTTCTTTTCTTGGATTTTTTTGGCACCTCATATTTGGTCACTTGCCTTTTTTTTCGATCCCCCGCCGCCTCTCAAACGGTGATACCGCTCTTTGCTAAATGGGACCCGCATGTCATTCTTTATGTACTATAAATCTTTATTTTCTTGGTTTTTTTTTTGGCACCTCATATTTGGGCACTTGCCTTTTTCTTTCGATCCCCTGCCGCCTCTCAAACGGTGATACCGCTGCTGCTAAATGGGACCCGCATGTCATCCTCTATGGACTATAAAACTTTCTTTTCTTGAATTATTTTTGGCTCCTGATATTTGGTCACTTGCCTTTTTCTTTCGATCCCCTGCCGCCTCTCAAACAGTGAGACCGCTACAGCTAAATGGGACCCGCATGTCATCCTCTATGAGCAATCAACTTTCTTTTCTTGGAGTTTTTTTTGGCACCTCATATTTGGGCACTTGCCTTTTTCTTTCGATCTCATGCCACGTTTGAAACATTGAGGAACCTGCTGGCTCATGGGACCCGCATGTCATCCTCTATGTGCTATAAAAGTTTCTTTTCTTGAATTATTTTTTGCTCCTCATATTTTTTCAAATGACTTTTTCTTTCGATCTCATGACAAGATTGAAACGTTGAGCAACCTGCTGGCTCATGGGACCCACATCTCAACATCTAAGTGCTATTAAAGTTTCCTTTGTTGGATTTTTTCACCCTCTGATTTTTGGCTTGCCTTTTTATTTTGATCACCTGCCCCCTTTGAAACGTTGAGTAAGCTGTTGGCTCAAGGGACCCGCATGTCATCCTCTATGTCCATCAACTTTCTTTTCTTGGATTTTTTTCACCCCTAATTACTAGCTACTTTCTTTTTCTTTTGATCTCAAGCCGCATTACAAACATTGAGACCGCTGCAAAATGGGACCAACATGTCATCCTCTATGTACAATAAATCTTGGTTTATTTTTGTATACTCTTTTTTTGTCACTTGCCTTTTTCTTTCGATCTCATGCCACCTTTGAAACATTGAGTAAGCTGCTGGCTCATGGGTCCCGCATGTCATCCTCTACGAACAATAAAAGTTTCCTTTCTTGGAGTTATTTTTGACCCCTAATTTCTGGCTATTTGCCTTTTTCTTTTGATCCCCTGCCCCCTTTGAAACGATGAGGACGCTGTTGGCAGGTCGGTCCCACATGTCATCCTCTATGAACAATAAAAGTTTCCTTTGGTGGATTTATTTTTGACCCCTAATAAATTTCTGGCTATTTCCTTTTTTCTTTTGATCCCCTGCCGCCTTGGAATTGTTGAGAATGCTGCTGCCTCATTTTTCTTTTGGTCCTGTGCCGCCTTGGAAACGTTGAGACCGCTGCTACAAAATGGGACCCGCATGTCATCCTCTATGTACAATAAAGTTTCTTTTCTTGGATTATTTTTGGCTCCTGATATTATGTCACTTGGCTTTTTCTTTCGATCTCATGCCGACTTTGAAACGTTGAGGATGTTGCTGCCTCATGGGTCCCGCATGTCATCCTCTCAGAACGATAAATGTTTTCTTTTCTTGTATTTTTTTACCAACTGATTTTTGGCTTTTTTTATTTTTGGTCCCCTGCCGCCTTTGAAACGTTGACGACGCTGCTGGCTCATGGGTCCCCGATGTCAGCCTCCCCGTACAAGAAACATGTGATATTTTATTTTGCAGACAATAAACGTTGTATTTCGCTCTGAGCTATTGCAAACGGATAAATTAAATCTTTATATCTACATAAATAAACTTATATGTTGAATCTCCTTGTTTTTTGTTTTTGCGAAGCATAGGACTTTCCTGTTTTTTTTTTTTTGAGAAAAATCCGACCTTTCCTGTTTTGGAGTGGGCTGAAATTGTACGAGTCAAAAGGCCCAGCAGGATAGTTCGAAGGCCCAGATGTCGAGATACAGCCCAATTGAAATCTTTCTTTTCTTGGATTTTTTTTCACACCACGATTTACGCTACTTCATTTTTCTTGCGGTCCTGTGCCGCCTTGGAAGCGTTGAGACCGCTGCTACAAAATGGGACCCGCATGTCATCCTCTATGTACAATAAAGTTTCTTTTCTTGGATTATTTTTGGCTCCTGATATTATGTCACTTGCCTTTTTCTTTCAATCTCATGCCGACTTTGAAACGTTGAGGAAGTCGCTTGGCTCATGGGTCCCGCATGTCATCCTCTATGAACAATAAAAGTTTCCTTTGTTGGATTTATTTTTTCCCCTAATTTACGGCTATTTGCCTTTTTCTTTTGATCCCCTGCCCCCTTTGAAACGATGACGACGCAGCTGGCAAGTCGGTCCCACATGTCATCCTCTATGAACAATAAAAGTTTCCTTTGATGGATTTATTTTTGACCCTAATTAATTTCTTTCGATCTCCTGCCACCTTTAAAACGTTGACGACGCTGCTGGCTCATGGGTCCCCAATGTCAGCCTCCCCATACTGCAAATCCTCTTTCTGCAAAGGTTGTATTTCTAGATAGATAAGGTGGATTCGAATCTGCCATGGTTCAGGCAGCTCAGGTAAGCCTTCTTGCACTGATTAATGGAAGTAGTGTATAGCAAGGTCAAGACATGTGGCTCGGTGTAATGAATCTATTTGAATCATGTTGTGGGTTCAATCTGATAGTTCTCTAACAGGTCGGCCAAAATAGAAATTAAGTTTTTTTCTAAAACGGAAATGCAAATTAAGATGAACACAAACATTAGTTATCATAATAGCTGATCATACATACATACTTGCTAAGAGCAAAAGCTTGCCAGAATTTTACCACCCATACAATTAATTAGCAGTTCAGATAAGATAACCTTATATAAGTATAACTACAAATGCATTTGCTAAGGGCTCATGGGGCAACAGAACTAGACAACCGCGAACTTTATGACCAGCATGTCACAGTGGCATCGAAAGATCTTGACCTTCAACTTTGATCCAATGCGAAGTTTGGCACTGTCAATGAACTTTTTCCACCTGGAAGTAACAGCCAAGCGGCCATCTGTGGGACTGACGGAGTACCGTCCCTCCACGGTGAGACCTTCACTCTCCATGACGAGGGATATCTTGCCCCTTCGGCCAGCATTGAGATCCTTGGAGATACTTTTAGGCAATTTCTGATTCAAAGCAAGAGATACCACCAAAAATTAGTCAATGGCACCAATGCACTGAACCATGTGAGACTTTGAGCAGAGAAGACATCAAGATAAGAGCGGTTATCTTTGTCATATACTCACGAACATAGCCTTCGGATGCGTCCTGGTCACCACACGGGTGGCCACGACAATGAGTGAGACCTCGGTGATCCGGTGGGGCGGTGCGGGAGCCTGGGCTGGTACACGAGCCGGTGCTGATGCAGGAGACTGTCGGGCAGGTGCGATAGAACGGTGCCTCTAGAGGAACCGGTGCTGATGCAGAGGCTGTTGGGCAGGTGCGATAAACGGTGCAGCTAGAGGAACCGATCTTGATGCGGGGAGCTGTTTGGGCAGGTGTAGTATATGGGGCCTCTACGGGAACCAATGCTGATGTAGGGGACTGCTGGGTAGATGCGATAAACGGAGCTGGTACAGGAACCGGTGTTGATGCGGGAGAGTGGTAAGCCGGTGCCGGTCTTTGGTGTGGTTGCCCTTTGTGACATCCGCTCATGTTCCATCGGGGATCTGCAGCTTTGATCATGTTAAACCCAGCAAGCTAGAACAGAGGGAATGGTTTAGAACAACTGCTCGGAAACAGTTATCAAAAGATATGAGTAGAAAAAAGTTACATATTATATATTTGGAAGTGTCTCCAACTACGTAGCGATTACGTATATCTGCCCGTTTGAGTTTCTGATCCTCAGCTCGTCGCCCTTCTTCAGACCGTAGTCAAAAGCAAACTTTCTCCAATCATGTCCATACAAATATGTGATGGCCTGCGTCTTGTAGACATACACCTCATAAACCGTGTAGGTGTTCATCAATTTGCCATTGCCATGCATAGTGAAAGACCCTTCATGCGGACACATCTGGTTAATCATTGGACGAAGTTCACAAGGTACGGTCTGCATGTGAAAATTGATACAAATGTAAGAAGCAGGAAGACTAAAAACAAGACTTTTCTATATGCCAATTCATGCTAAACCACTGAGAATACATACATGTAACTCTGTGAAGGAGCTACTAGAAAGGTAGATAGAGCCATAGGAGGTGTTATATGCGGGGTATGTACATGGGCCCGCCATATTCCCGCAAGCTCGGCATCGGGATGGTGAAGGAAACATGGGAGGTACTACTGGTGCGTAGCGCTGAATGTAAGTGGAAGAATTAGGTTGTGTAAAGTGCATAGTTCAGAGCAATGCAAATGTTGACAAGCGAGTGCATAACACTATGTTACAACCTGAATAGTGAAAAATTAGTGTATGATGAATATAAGCATGCTAATTTTGTGTTTCCGAATTCCAAAAAGCATTAGACAGAGCCGGTGATAATATCAGACATAAATCATGGCATGTATATGTGGCTTAAGAAAATATACCCGAACCCTTGGATGGTTACGGCCCGGCTGGTCCTTGGACTTGAGCTTATATAAGCATCCGAAGGTGGGGCTGACAAGAACTTGGTGGCAGCCTCTGCAGATGCCTCATCGGCAGCGATTGCAATCCTTTTGACCAATGAAGGGTTAGCGGTTTCGATCTGCATATGAAAATTGAAGAGCAACAGACATCAGCAGTGATATATAAAATGAATCTATGAGACACTGATGCATATAGTGCTGGATGTAAGTGTAAGAATAGGTGTGTGTGTTTCTGAACTATTGGTAAGCATTAGACAAAGCCGGCAATAAACAGACAAAATCAAATCATGTATGAGGATTAAGAAAATATACCTGCTTACTGAAAAGGGTACCACCCAGCTGGCCCGTGGCCTTGTGCTTGAGGAGGTTTTCAGAAGATGGTGGCGGCACCATCGTCTTCACAGCAGCCTCATCAGGATCATTTTTTATCCATTTGAGTAGAGGCACAGAAGTTTCATCCTGCATATGAATAGCATCAGAACTCATCATTGATATTTAATAAATCTATGAGATAGACTGATGCAAATAGTGCGGGTGTAAGTGGAAGAATAGGGTTGTGCATAGAGAACAGTCGACAACAATGCAAATGATTACAAAACAAGCCAATGGAAATCAACAGTTTATATACTGGATGAGACAGACTGAAAAGTGAAAAATTAGTGTATGATGATTGTAAGCAAACGCAGTTTCGAACTTTTGGTAAGCATTAGACAAAGCCAACAGTAATTAAACAGATAATAATGAAATCATGTATGTGGAATAAGAAAATATACCAGATTCATTAAAAGGTCCCCAGCCAGGTGGCCATTGGAGTGGTGCTTGTAGAGGTTTTCGGAAGATGGTGCCGGCACCATCGTCCTCACAGCAGCCTCATTAGCCTCATTTTGCATCCACTTGAGTAAAGGCGCAGCAGTTTCAGCCTGCATAAGAATGGGAACAGATCTCAGCATTGATATTGAATGACTCTGAGACAGACTGATGCATATAGTGCTAGATGTAAGTGGAAGGGTATGGCCGTGTATGGACAACAGTTCACAACAATGCAAGGGTGTGTTCGGTTCTGAAACAGCGTGGAATGGAATGGAATGGTTCCATTTCAGAGGAATGGAATGGTTAAATTTTTGTTCGGTTGGCATAAATGGAGAGCAGAAGAGATCGAGGTTAAACTAAACATTTGTCTCAAAATTGTAATTAACAATTGCAAATGACATTTTAATCTCAAAGTCGTAATTAACAGCGCCTAATGGTGCTCTTTTAATCTAAAAATCGTAATTAACATAATTTTTTGTTGGGTTAGGGAAGCTGGAGTAGATGAACATTCTTGTATGATGATTGTAAGCAAAGCGAATTTGGTGTTTCTAAACTTTTGGCTTCGAGATCTTATGGGTTTCAACTCTAGCCTACCCCAACTTGTTTGGGACTCGAAAGGCTTGGTTGTTGTTGTTGTTGTTGTAAACTTTTGGCAAGCATAGAAAAAACCGACAATAAACAGAGAAAAATCAAGGCATGTTTTGTGGATTAAGAAAATATACCATATTCATTAAAAGATCACCACCACCGGCGCGTGGCCTTGTGCTTGTAGAGGCATTTAGAAGATGGGGGCGGCATCAACATACCGGCAGCTGATCACCGCAGTTTTGATCTTCCTTTTGAGTAAAGGCCCTAAAGTTTCAGTCTGCATATGAATAGCAAAACAAAAGGCAGACCTCGGCGGTGATATTGAATTCTTGTATGAGATAGATCGATGCATATAGTGGATGCTCTTAGCCTTTTGCAGCGTGAACACTAGCTATGGACAGACAAAAAACTAGTTAACTCAGCTTTGTCTAGATATGAATGTACTACCACCATCCAAAAGCTTAAGCCTTATTTATTTTTGAGAAATCAAAACAAGCAAAGTTTGACCAAAATTTTAGAACATTCTATCAACAAATATAATACTGTGTAGATACCGTAGGAAAATATATTTTATTATCTATTTAATGATATTAATTTTGTATTTTGCATGTTACTGATTTTTGGTAAAAGCTTAGTCAAACATGGTATAGTTTGACTTTCTAAAAATAATATAAGCCCAAAGCTTTGGGATGGAGGCAGTAGTATCTAGAGCTAAAACACATCTAGATACATCCGTATCTACGAGATAGTTGAGTCAATTAATTTGGATGCGAGGGAGTATCGATTCAGACTACATCATGGTAAGTTGGTTAAAAAATTACCCACAGGCGGTCCCTGCCCAGCTCGGCGATGGCATTTCGCTTCTTGTCTTTGCAGATCGGGCCATGCTCCTGCAGTAGGTGGGCGCTATTCTCGTTCCCCATAGCCTCAGCACGGAACCTGGAGGTACCAACCTGATACAGAGAATATAGAGCATGGTGTCACAGAGGCTTTACGCACAAACACCTGAAGACATGTGCTACTTTAAGCATATTCCAGAACAGGAACAGATTGAGGATGCAGAGAGACACTTAAAAGGTAAAGAGTGGATAAGCAAACGGAGTACCTGCTTCGCGGGGCTGGGGACGCAGCTCAGGCTCAGTGATACGTCTCCGACGTATCGATAATTTCTTATGATCCATGCCACATTATTGATGTTATCTACATGTTTTATGCACACTTTATGTCATATTCGTGCATTTTTTGGAACTAACCTATTAACAAGATGCCGAAGTGCCGATTCTTTGTTTTCTGCTGTTTTTGGTTTCAGAAATCCTAGTAACGAAATATTCTCGGAATTGGACGAAATCAAAGCCCAGGGGCCTATTTTTCCACGAAGCTTCCAGAAGTCCGAAGGAGAGACGAAGAGGGGCCACGAGGGAGCCAAACCCTAGGGCGGCGCGGCCCCCCCCTTGGCCGCGCGGCCCTATGGTGTGGGCCCCCCGTGCCGCCTCTTGACCTGCCCTTCCGCCTACAAATAGCCTCCGTGACGAAACCCCCGGTACCGAGAGCCACGATACGGAAAACATTACTGAGACGCCGCCGCCGCCGATCCCATCTCGGGGGATCCAGGAGATCGCCTCCGGCACCCTGCCGGAGAGGGGAATCATCTCCCGGAGGACTCTACACCGCCATGGTCGCCTCCGGAGTGATGAGTGAGTAGTCTACCCCTGGACTATGGGTCCATAGCAGTAGCTAGATGGTTGTCTTCTCCCCATTGTGCTATCATTGTCGGATCTTGTGAGCTGCCTAACATGATCAAGATCATCTATCTGTAATTCTATATGTTGCGTTTGTTGGGATCCGATGAATAGAGAATACTTGTTATGTTGATTATCAAAGTTATATCTACGTGTTGTTTATGATCTTGCATGCTTTCCGTTACTAGTAGATGCTCTGGCCAAGTAGTTGCTTGTAACTCCAAGAGGGAGTACTTATGCTCGATAGTGGGTTCATGCCTGCATTGACACCTGGGACAGTGACAGAAAGTTCTAAGGTTGTGTTGTGCTGTTGCCACTAGGGATAAAACATTGATGCTATGTCTAAGGATGTAGTTGTTGATTACATTACGCACCATACTTAATGCAATTGTCTGTTGCTTTGCAACTTAATACTGGAGGGGGTTCGGATGATAACATGAAGGTGGACTTTTTAGGCATAGATGCAGTTGGATGGCGGTCTATGTACTTTGTCGTAATGCCCAATTAAATCTCACTATACTCATCATGATATGTATGTGCATGGTCATGCCCTCTTTATTTGTCAATTGCCCAACTGTAATTTGTTCACCCAACATGCTGTTTATCTTATGGGAGAGACACCTCTAGTGAACTGTGGACCCCGGTCCAATTCTCTTTACTGAAATATAATCTACTGCAATACTTGTTCTCTTGTTTCTGCAAACAATCATCTTCCACACAATACGGTTAATCCTTTGTTACAGCAAGCCGGTGAGATTGACAACCTCACTGTTTCGTTGGGGCAAAGTACTTTGGTTGTGTTGTGCAGGTTCCACGTTGGCGCCGGAATCTCTGGTGTTGCGCCGCACTACATCCCGCCGCCATCAACCTTCAACGTGCTTCTTGGCTCCTCCTGGTTCGATAAACCTTGGTTTCTTTCTGAGGGAAAACTTGCTGCTGTGCGCATCATACCTTCCTCTTGGGGTTCCCAACGAACGTGTGAGTTACACGCCATCAAGCTCTTTTTCTGGCGCCGTTGCCGGGGAGATCAAGACACGCTGCAAGGGGAGTCTCCACTTCTCAATCTCTTTACTTTGTTTTTGTCTTGCTTAGTTTTATTTACTACTTTGTTTGCTGCACTAAATCAAAATACAAAAAAATTAGTTGCTAGTTTTACTTTATTTGCTATCTTGTTTGCTATATCAAAAACACAAAAAAATTAGTTACTTGTTTTACTATACTTAATATCATGCATGTTTTTATTTCACTAGTTAAGGATAATGGAAAACAACAAAAATATGAGTGATCTTTATGAACTTTATCTTGAATTAGGACATGATGTGTTTGAAGAGAGAATTGAAAAAACCATGGAACTTTATATGCATGCTAATGGGAATGTTATTACTATGAATGCTTTGAACACCATTGTTGCTAATGCTATGGAAAATTCTAAGCTTGGGGAAGCTGGCTTTGATGAGCATGATCTTTTTAGTCCCCCAAGCATTGAGGAGAAAATTTTCTTTTATGATTACAATATGCCTCCTATATATGATGATAGCCACTTTGTTGAATTTGCTCCCACTACAACTAATAAAATTGATTATGCTTATGTGGAGAGTAATAATTTTATGCATGAGACTCATGATAAGAATGCTTTATGTGATAGTTATATTGTTGAGTTTGCTCATGATACTACTGAAAGTTATTATGAGAGAGGAAAATATGGTTGTAGAAATTTTCATGTTACTAAAATGCCTCTCTATATGCTGAAATTTTTGAAGCTACACTTGTTTTATCTTCCTATGCTATTCACTTTATTCTTAATTGACTTGTTTATTTACAAGATTCCTTTTCATAGGAAGCATGTTAGGTTTAAATTTGTTTTGAATTTGCCTCTTGATGCTCTCTTTTGCTTCAAATACTATTTCTTGCGAGTGCATCATTAAAACTGCTGAGCCCATCTTAATGGCTATAAAGAAAGAACTTCTTGGGAGATAACCCATGTGTTATTTTGCTACAGTACTTTGTTTTTATTTTGTGTCTTGGAAGTTGTTTACTACTGTAGCAACCTCTCCTTATCTTAGTTTTGTGTTTTGTTGTGCCAAGTTAAGCCGTTGATAGAAAAGTAAGTACTAGATTTGGATTACTGCGCAGTTCCAGATTTCTTTGCTGTCACGAATCTGGGCAAAATCCCTCTGTAGGTAACTCAGAAAATTATGCCAATTTACGTGAGTGATCCTCAGATATGTACTCAACTTTCATTCCATTTGCGCATTTTCATTTGAGCAAGTCTGGTGCCATTTTAAAATTCGTCAATACGAACTGTTCTGTTTTGACAGATTCTGCCTTTTATTTCGCATTGCCTCTTTTGCTATGTTGGATGAATTTCTTTGATCCACTAATGTCCAGTAGCATTATGCAATGTCCAGAAGTGTTAAGAATGATTGTGTCACCTCTGAATATGTCAATTTATATTGTGCACTAACCCTCTAATGAGTTGTTTCGAGTTTGGTGTGGAGGAAGTTTTCAAGGATCAAGAGAGGAGTATGATGCAACATGATCAAGGAGAGTGAAAGCTCTAAGCTTGGGGATGCCCCGGTGGTTCACCCCTGCATATATCAAGAAGACTCAAGCGTCTAAGCTTGGGGATGCCCAAGGCATCCCCTTCTTCATCGACAACATTATCAGGTTCCTCCCCTGAAACTATATTTTTATTCCATCACATCTTATGTGCTTTTTCTTGGAGCGTCGGTTTGTTTTTGTTTTTTGTTTTGTTTGAATAAAATGGATCCTAGAATTCACTTTATGGGAGAGAGACACGCTCCGCTGTAGCATATGGACAAGTATGTCCTTGGTTTCTACTCATAGTATTCATGGCGAAGTTTCTCCTTTGTTAAATTGTTATATGGTTGGAATTTGAAAATGATACATGTAGTAATTGCTATAAATGTCTTGGGTAATGTGATACTTGGCAATTGTTGTGCTCATGATTAAGCTCTTGCATCATATGCTTTGCACCCATTAATGAAGAAATACATAGAGCATGCTTAAATTTGGTTTGCATATTTGGTTTCTCTAAGGTCTAGATAATTTCTAGTATTGAGTTTGAACAACAAGGAAGACGGTGTAGAGTCTTATAATGTTTTCAATATGTCTTTTATGTGAGTTTTGCTGCACCGGTTCATCCTTGTGTTTGTTTCAAATAAACCTTGCTAGCCTAAACCTTGTATCGAGAGGGAATACTTCTCATGCATCCAAAATACTTGAGCCAACCACTATGCCATTTGTGTCCACCATACCTACCTACTACATGGTATTTTCCGCCATTCCAAAGTATATTGCTTGAGTGCTACCTTTAAAATTCCATCATTCACCTTTGCAATATATAGCTCATGGGACAAATAGCTTAAAAACTATTGTGGTATTGAATATGTAATTATGCACTTTATCTCTTATTAAGTTGCTTGTTGTGCGATAACCATGTTCACCGGGACGCCATCAACTATTCATTGTTGAATTTCATGTGAGTTGCTATGCATGTCCGTCTTGTCTGAAGTAAGAGAGATCTACCACCTTATGGTTAAGCATGCATATGTTAGAGAAGAACATTGGGCCGCTAACTAAAGCCATGATCCATGGTGGAAGTTTCAGTTTTGGACATATATCCTCAATCTCAAATGAGAAAATTATTAATTGTTGTTACATGCTTATGCATAAAAGAGGAGTCCATTATCTGTTGTCTATGTTGTCCCGGTATGGATGTCTAAGTTGAAGAATAATCAATAGCGAGAAATCCAATGCGATCTTTCTCCTTAGACCTTTGTACAGGCGGCATAGAGGTACCCCTTTGTGACACTTGGTAAAAACGATTGCATTGTGATGATCCGGTAGTCCAAGCTAATTAGGACAAGGTGCGGGCACTATTAGTACACTATGCATGAGGCTTGCAACTTATAAGATATAATTTACATGATGCATATGCTTTATTACTACCGTTGACAAAATTGTTTCATGTTTTCAAAATCAAAGCTCTAGCACAAATATAGCAATCGATGCTTTTCCTCTATGAGGACCATTCTTCTACTTTTCAATGTTGAGTCAGTTCACCTATTTCTCTCCACCTCAAGAAGCAAACACTTGTGTGAACTATGCATTGATTCCTACATACTTGCTTATTGCACTTATTATATTACTCTATGTTGACAATATCCATGAGATATACATGTTACAAGTTGAAAGCAACCGCTGAAACTTAATCTTCTTTTGTGTTGCTTCAATACCTTTACTTTGAATTATTGCTTTATGAGTTAACTCTTATGCAAGACTTATTGATGCTTGTCTTGAAGTGCTATTCATGAAAAGTCTTTGCTTTATGATTCACTTGTTTACTCATGTCATATACATTGTTTTGATCGCTGCATTCACTACATATGCTTTACAAATAGTATGATCAAGATTATGATGGCATGTCACTCCAGAAATTATCTGTGTTATCGTTTTACCTGCTCGGGACGAGCAGAACTAAGCTTGGGGATGCTGATACGTCTCCGACGTATCGATAATTTCTTATGATCCATGCCACATTATTGATGTTATCTACATGTTTTATGCACACTTTATGTCATATTCGTGCATTTTCTGGAACTAACCTATTAACAAGATGCCGAAGTGCCGATTCTTTGCTTCTGCTGTTTTTGGTTTCAGAAATCCTAGTAACGAAATATTCTCGGAATTGGACGAAATCAAAGCCCAGGGGCCTATTTTTCCACGAAGCTTCCAGAAGTCCGAAGGAGAGACGAAGAGGGGCCACGAGGGAGCCAAACCCTAGGGCGGCGCGGCCCCCCCCTTGGCCGCGCGGCCCTATGGTGTGGGCCCCCCGTGCCGCCTCTTGACCTGCCCTTCCGCCTACAAATAGCCTCCGTGACGAAACCCCCAGTACCGAGAGCCACGATACGGAAAACATTACTGAGACGCCGCCGCCGCCGATCCCATCTCGGGGGATCCAGGAGATCGCCTCCGGCACCCTGCCGGAGAGGGGAATCATCTCCCGGAGGACTCTACACCGCCATGGTCGCCTCCGGAGTGATGAGTGAGTAGTCTACCCCTGGACTATGGGTCCATAGCAGTAGCTAGATGGTTGTCTTCTCCCCATTGTGCTATCATTGTCGGATCTTGTGAGCTGCCTAACATGATCAAGATCATCTATCTGTAATTCTATATGTTGCGTTTGTTGGGATCCGATGAATAGAGAATACTTGTTATGTTGATTATCAAAGTTATATCTACGTGTTGTTTATGATCTTGCATGCTTTCCGTTACTAGTAGATGCTCTGGCCAAGTAGATGCTTGTAACTCCAAGAGGGAGTACTTATGCTCGATAGTGGGTTCATGCCTGCATTGACACAGGACGGGTGACAAGAAAAGTTCTATGGTTGTGTTGTGCTGTTGCCACTAGGGATAAAACATTGATGCTATGTCTAAGGATGTAGGTGTTGATTACATTACGCCCCAGACTTAATGCAATTGTCTGTTGCTTTGCAACTTAATACTGGAGGGGGTTCGGATGATAACCTGAAGGTGGACTTTTTAGGCATAGATGCAGTTGGATGGCGGTCTATGTACTTTGTCGTAATGCCCAATTAAATCTCACTATACTCATCATGATATGTATGTGCATGGTCATGCCCTCTTTATTTGTCAATTGCCCAACTGTAATTTGTTCACCCAACATGCTGTTTATCTTATGGGAGAGACACCTCTAGTGAACTGTGGACCCCGGTCCAATTCTCTTTACTGAAATACAATCTCTTTGCAATACTTGTTCTACTGTTTTCTGCAAACAATCATCTTCCACACAATACGGTTAATCCTTTGTTACAGCAAGCCGGTGAGATTGACAACCTCACTGTTTCGTTGGGGCAAAGTACTTTGGTTGTGTTGTGCAGGTTCCACGTTGGCGCCGGAATCTCTGGTGTTGCGCCGCACTACATCCCGCCGCCATCAACCTTCAACGTGCTTCTTGGCTCCTCCTGGTTCGATAAACCTTGGTTTCTTTCTGAGGGAAAACTTGCTGCTGTGCGCATCATACCTTCCTCTTGGGGTTCCCAACGAACGTGTGAGTTACACGCCATCACTCAGCCAATTGCCCACATGCGTGGTGGCCTTACGCTCCATTGCCCCCACCGCCGAGGTCTTACCTTTCCTGTACAAGCTGACAAAAGATACAGTGAGGATCAGCAGAAACTACAAAGGTTGCAAATGTCGACAAATAAAGGAAGAACACCCCAATCCAAGCAAAGGTAGCCCCCACCCCCATCAATCACTCCCAGCTCGAGGGTGACCAGAAAGACACCCCTTCGCCCAGAATAGGAAAGAGATGCGCAAGATATCGAGGAGAGGAAAAAAGAACCGATCTCGAGAAAGGAAAGAACATTACTAGTCCTACCTAATCCGCTTGGTCTAGATGCAGCTTGCCCCTCCAAGCTGGATGCCTGGACGGTGGAGGCGAAAGGAGGGGATCGAGCTAGCGGCTTGCATCCGTCGGCAATCGGCACTCGATCGGGAGAGAAGGGGTGCTACATAAAGGGGAGGGGTAACATATTTTATTACACAGTGAACTTACTGATGTGACTATAGTCATTACATGTCTCACTGAAACTAGGGCCCATAGCGTGGCACCCCAAATTCACTTGAAGCTGCCCGGCGGGACGCATTGGCGCGTCAAGAAACCCCCGAATTGTAGCGGGGAAATGAAACATTTCACAAAAATTCGAAATTCAAGCACACCGCCACGCGCCAAGCACGCGGCTGTTCCTTCCTCTTTCTCGGTTCCTCCTCCCCTATCCGAAAAAACCCCAAATCCCAAGCTCAAACCAAAAAAAAAAAATCCCCTGGCCGCCATGCATGTCCTCGTTAACCCGCTGGAGATCGTTCCCGGACGATGCGGACCCCCGCCCTGAGATCCAGAATTCCGTCCACCTCGAGGCACTGCGTGCTGTCTCGCAGCAGCGGCTTGAGGGCGCTGAAGAGGAAGTTCCGCCGGAAAGTGCTCATGGCAACCGTGCAAGCTCACCGGCGTGCTGCATCCCGAGAGGAACTGGTCAAAGCTTTGCTATTCGCCACACACAAAAAATTGCGGGCCAAGATCTGGTCAAAGCTTCGTCGATGGCTTGCCGCGAGAGGCTTGGAGTCCAGAGTCAATAAACTAGCTGCTCGAGGATCAAGGGCGGTTTACACGGATTCATATTAAGCGACTCAAGTTTGTTAGTCTAGTTAACAAATGCATCTAGATACATCCATATCTAGACAGAATTGAGTCAATTAATATGAATCGAGGGGAGTACCTGAAAGTGTTTCATGCTACCAACTAATGCGCCGGGCAGGAATCGCCGTAGAAGTAATTGTGCTACTACTCATACGATGAACTGATTGTGTGGGTGTCGAATTTTGCAACGCGATCATCCACCGAATGCTTAATCTAGCGCTAAAGGCGTACAAATCATAACATACTACAGCACGAGAACATAAGAGTACGAATCATAAAGTAGCTCAACATTTTGCATCGGGGCTGGGTGGTCTGAGACTACCGGGACGCCCGATGATCTCCGGTGTGCATCCTCTTCAACGCAAAGCTGTGTACTCGGTCCACGGCCTCCTTACGTAGGCTGGATAATCTCAGGTGCAGGACCTTCGTCTATGAGAGGCTCGTCATCGGTACCATCCATAGGTGCATCGGGGCTGGGTGGTCTTGAGACTACCGGACGCCCACGATGATCTCCGGGCGTGCATCCACTTCAACGCAAAGCTGTGTACTCGGTCCACGGCCTCCTTACGTAGGCTGGATAATCTCAGGTGCGGGACCTTCGTCTATGAAAGGCTCGTCATTAGTACCATCCACGGGTGCATCAAACTGAGATTCATCTTCAAATCTCCCATCAAACCGAGAGACCTCTTCAACTCTATGCTTCGCAATTAGTACATCAACCGATTAGACAAACATCTAAGGGATGCAACCTGAACAAATGCCGTTTTACATATTTACCTTCTCATACGGCACAGCACATGTCCCGAGCTGAAACCCGTTTCTGAAGCAAGCGCTTTTTCTCTCCTTCACGTCCATCCATCTCGCAACAAGTTAAATTTGAGTACAGAACCTTGCACTGAATGCAAACTATTGATTGAAACAATGGCAGCATCAATATAAATAATTAACTACATATGCCAAAGACACATACGGTGTGAGCAAGATCTCGCTTCTCCTGCTAAAGGATCATTATATGGTTCACCATGCTAAACCCGCCTAACATATGTGCGGTCCATCCCAAAAATGTGTAAATGATCTGCCACTACAGGGTGAGGCCTCTTCTCACCATTCATACATGTGCGGCGCGGGCAATACACGTCCAGGTTGTGACCTTCATGAGCTCTAATAAACCCCATAAAGGGTTGAACACCATTTATATATGAAGGGGGACATAAGTGTCCATGCAGTATCCAAGTTCGTCCATCTGTTTAATTATGAGATACGGTGGTTGGTGATTAATTTAAGGCGAAGTCGGAAATGTATATCCATCGAGTACAAAACTATACTCCATGATTATGCCTTTCAGCAATCATGTCGAGTACAAAACAAAAAATGCCAATCGACATTTTAGCACTCTGATCGTGTACAAAACTACGCCATGGCATTTCAGCAAATTAACGGATCGAGTGCGAAGCGACTCTATATGCCCACGCAAATGAACAAATTGATCGATGACAAATCGAGCGGAAAACTATAAAGTGCCAATTAGTTCGAGCATACCGACGAATTTTTTTAGCACATCAAGAAAATATAAATCGTTAGGCCGTCTTGCCCGATACATGATTGAGCAAGAGATACCAGCCCTACCGTGGATCAACTTGACCGCCGGTGCGTCTCGAGAAGAACGACGGGGAGGGAAGCTTCTTCTTCGCACGGACGGGACGGGGAGGGGAAGCTCTTCGCACGGACGGGGATAAGTTGTGTAGGGGTGGGTGGGGGGTCATGCGGCCGGGCCGCCGGGGTGATAATTAAGGTCGGTAGGTGGCGTTTAATGGAGTTGCGTGTGTAATTTGCCGTGCACAAGGTTAAGGAATAGGCGGTTCCCTTTGCCGCGCGCACAATTCAAACTATCCCGCCCATGTAGTTTAAATTCGCCATATTTTCGTTAAATCGACATAAAGTCATGTGAGTGGGGGAAAATTAGCAAAGTTGCTTGAAAAATAGTAAAACTCTGGAATTATCCTTTAAATATGCTCTACTTCGTGTGGAAATCGGGGTGTGGAAGCATGTTGAGCTGTTTTATTTGTACTTTCTTCATTAAAACTCCCATTTTATGCACTTTGGATGGAAAGAAATCATTTGTACATAAATTTTGACAATGCCATTTGCAAACACTAATTGTTTTACATGCCAAGATGCACCCATCCACCAAATATATATGGGGCAAAAGTTTATCACAATCTAGCAGATATGCACAATTAGTGAGGGACCCCTTTTGATTTTGTGCAATTTCCACTAATTAGGTAGAGAGAAGGGGTTAATTAATTAGGCCATGTTAGGGGTTATGTGTTTTAGATTAGGTTGTGTGGATTCAAATACAACTTCTTTATTTGTGTGCTATGATTAATCAAAACTAGATTGATCGACTGCGCACACATTATTAGAGGCGCATGCCTTTGCGCACAAAGTCCATGTGTGTGTTGTTGGCCACCAATTAACGAGAGAGAGAGAGAGAGAGACAGAGAGAGAGAGAGGTAGAGAGAGATCTACATACAAGAGAGCGATTGAAATCCCCAAATTAAACACATATATATATGCATGGCACATTTAATTTAATTAGAGGACCGCGAGCTAAGGCACCCCTGGCCTTCTTGATGCACAATTAAGTGTCATTGGCCTATATATAGGGTTTAATTAGGGTTTAGGGTTTAGGGTTAGGAGGTTAGGGTTTAGGGTCTAGGGTCTAGGGTTTAATGTTTATGGTGTTTAGGGGTTTAGGGATTAGGGATTAGGGTTTATTGAATTAGGGTTTAAGGTTTATGGATCATCGATCGAGTGCGCACACACACATTATTAGAGGCACACGCGCCTTTGCGCATAAAGTGCATGTGTATATGTGTGTTTTTTTGGCCAACAACGATATATAGATGATCGAGAGAGAGAGAGAGAGATTGAAATCCCCAAGAATATGTTCGATCAAATATATATTAAAATATATGCACGAATGCATGCATGGTAGGCCATGCATGCACACTAATTATATATATATATATTATGAGGAAACTTAATCAAATGTGTTTTCATTCGAGAGAACTTGTCAAAATTCAAGTTAATTAATTTATCATCGATAATTATATAATTAATTAATGAATCTCAGGGAGATGTTATACAACATATGATCGATATAGGCCATGTCGTATATATTAATTGGTGTTAATCTACCGTTTAATTTGCTAGCTAGCTGCTATATATATATATCGAGCATGTTTTTATTAGATCGGGTTATAGCTAGCTAGTATAGTTTAGGGTTATGTGTTTTAATGAACTAGGGTTTGATTAGCTAGGGGTTAGTTATATATATGGTTTAGGGTTAATGCATGGCACATTTAATTTAACTAGAGGACCGCGAGCTAGGCACCCCTGGCCTGCTTGATGCACAATTAAGTGTCGTTGGCCTATATATAGGGTTTAATTAGGGTTTAGGGTTAGCTAGGGTTTAGGGTTTAGGGTTTAGTGTTTAGGGTGTTTAGCTAGGGTCTAGGGTTTAGTTTAGGGTGTTTAGGGTCTAGGGTTTAGGGTTTAATTAGTGTTTAGGGTGTTTAGGGTTTAGGGTTTAGGGTTTAGTGTTTACGGTGTTTAGGGTCTAGGGTTTAGGGTTTAGTGTTTAGGGTGTTTAGGGTCTAGGGTTTAGTGTTTAGGGTGTTTAGGGTTTAGGGGAGTTTTAGGGTTGTTTAAGGTTTAGGGATCATCGATCGAGTGCGCACACTAATTATATATATATTATGAGGAAACTTAATCAAATGTGTTTTCATTCGAGAGAACTTGTCAAAATTCAAGTTAATTAATTTATCATCGATAATTATATAATTAATTAATGAATCTCAGGGAGATGTTATACAACATATGATCGATATAGGCCATGTCGTATATATTAATTGGTGTTAATCTACCGTTTAATTTGCTAGCTAGCTGCTATATATAGATCGAGCATGTTTTTATTAGATCGGGTTATATATAGCTAGCTAATCTGATTTAGGGTTATGTGTTTTAATTAAGTAGGGTTGATTAGCTAGGGTTAGTTATTACATATATATGGTTTAGGGTTAATGCATGGCACATTTAATTTAATTAGAGGACCGCGAGGCACCCCTGGCCTGCTTCGATGCACAATTAAGTGTCGTTGGCCTATACATAGGGTTTAATTAGGGTTTAGGGTTAGCTAGGGTTTAGGGTTAGGGTTAGGGTTAGGGTTAGGTTAGGGTTTAGGGTCTAGGGTGGTTTAGGGTCTAGGGTTTAGGGTTTAGGGTTAGCTAGGGTTTAGGGTTAGGGTTAGGGTTAGGGTTTAGGGTCTAGGGTTTAGGGTTTAGTGTTTAGGGTGTTTAGGGTTTAGGGATTAGGGATTATTAGAGATTAGGGATTTAAGGTTTTAGGGGTTGTTAAGTTTAAGGTTTAGGGATCATCGATCGAGTGCGCACACACATTATTAGAGGCACCCGCGCCTTTACGCATAAAGTGCATGCGTATATATGTGTGTTTTTTGGGCCACCAACGATATATAGATGATCGAGAGAGAGAGAGAGATCGAGACTGAAATCCCCAAGAATATATATGTTCAAATATACATTAAAATATATGCACGAATGCATTGTAGGCCATGCATGCACACTAATTATATATATATTATGAGGCAACTTAATCAAATGTGTTTTCATTCGAGAGAACTTGTCAAAATTCAAGTTAATTAATTTATCACGATAATTATATAATTAATTAATGAATCTCAGGGATATGTTATACAACATGATCGATATAGGCCATGTATATTTTAATTGGTGTTAATCTACGGTTTGCTAGCTAGCTGCTACATATAGAGCATGTTTTTATTAGATCGGGTTATAGCTAGCTAGTATAGTTTAGGGTTATGTGTTTTAATTAAGTAGGGTTGATTAGCTAGCTAGGGTTAGTTACATATATATGGTTTAGGGTTAATGCATGGCACATTTAATTTAATTAGAGGACCGCGAGGCACCCCCGGCTTTGCTCGATGCACGTACAATTAAGTGTCGTTGGCCTATACACATAGGGTTTAATTAGGGTTTTAGGGGTAAGCTAGGGTTTAGGGTTAATTAGGGTTAGGGTTTAGGGTCTAGGGTTTAGGGTCTAGGGTTTAGGGTTAGCTAGGGTTTAGGGTTAGGGTTAGGGTTAGGGTTTAGGGTTTAGGGTTTAGTGTTTAGGGTGTTTAGGGTTTAGGGATTAGCTAGGGATTATTAGGGATTAGGGATTTAAGGTTTTAGGGGTTGTTTAAGGTTTAGGGATCATCGATCGAGTGCGCACACACATTATTAGAGGCACCCGCGCGCCTTTACGCATAAAGTGCATGCGTATATATGTGTGTTTTTTGGGCCACCAACGATATATAGATGATCGAGAGAGAGAGATCGAGATTGAAATCCCCAAGAATATATATGTTCAAATATACATTAAAATATATGCACGAATGCATTGTAGGCCATGCATGCACACTAATTATATATATATATTATGAGGAAACTTAGTCAAATGTGTTTTCATTCGAGAGAACTTGTCAAAATTCAAGTAAATTAATTTATCACGATAATTATATAATTAATTAATGAATGTCAGGGATATGTTATACAACATGATCGATATAGGCCATGTATATTTTAATTGGTGTTAATCTACGGTTTGCTAGCTAGCTAGCTGCTATATATAGAGCATGTTTTTATTAGATCGGGTTATATCTAGTATAGTTTAGGGTTATGTGTTTTAATTAAGTAGGGTTGATTAGCTAGGGTTAGTTACATATATATGGTTTATGGTTAATGCATGGCGCATTTAATTAATTTAATTAATTAAGTGTCGTTGGCCTATTCATAGGGTTTAATTAGGGTTTAGGGTTAGCTAGGGCAGATGGTTAGGGTTAGGGTTAGGGTTTAGGGTCTAGGGTCTAGGTTTTAGTGTTTAGGGTGTTTAGGGTTTAGGGATTAGGGATTAGGGATTTAGGGTTTTAGGGTTGTTTAAGGTTTAGGGATCATCGATCGAGTGCGCACACACATTATTAGATCGAGGCACCCGCGCCTTTACGCATAAAGTGCATGCGTATATATGTGTGTTTTTTGGGCCACCAACGATATATAGATGATCGAGAGAGAGATTGAAATCCCCAAGAATATGTTCAAATATACATTAAAATATATGCACGAATGCATTGTAGGCCATGCATGCACACTAATTATATATATATATATTATGAGGCAACTTAATCAAATGTGTTTTCATTCGAGAGAACTTGTCAAAATTCAAGTTAATTAATTTATCACGATAATTATATAATTAATTAATGAATCTCAGGGATATGTTATACAACATGATCGATATATAGGCCATGTATATTTTAATTGGTGTTAATCTACGGTTTGCTAGCTAGCTGCTACATATAGAGCATGTTTTTATTAGATCTCGGGTTATAGCTAGCTAGTATAGTTTAGGGTTATGTGTTTTAATTAAGTAGTAGGGTTGATTAGCTAGCTAGGGTTAGTTACATATATATGGTTTAGGGTTAATGCATGGCACATTTAATTTAATTAGAGGACCGCGAGGCACCCCCTGGCCTGCTCGATGCACGTACAATTAAGTGTCGTTGGCCTATACATAGGGTTTAATTAGGGTTTTAGGGGTAACCTAAGGTTTAGGGTTAATTAGGGTTAGGGTTTAGGGTCTAGGGTCTAGGGTTTAGGGTTTAGGGTTAGCTAGGGTTTAGGTTTAGGGTTAGGGTTAGGGTTAGGGTTTAGGGTTTAGGGTTTAGTGTTTAGGGTGTTTAGGGTTTAGGGATTAGCTAGGGATTATTAGGGATTAGGGATTTAAGGTTTTAGGGGTTGTTTAAGGTTTAGGGATCATCGATCGAGTGCGCACACACATTATTAGAGGCACCCGCGCGCGCCTTTACGCATAAAGTGCATGCGTATATATGTGTGTTTTTTGGGCCACCAACGATATATAGATGATCGAGAGAGAGAGATCGAGATTGAAATCCCCAAGAATATATATGTTCAAATATACATTAAAATATATGCACGAATGCATTGTAGGCCATGCATGCACACTGATTATATATATATTATGAGGCAACTTAATCAAATGTGTTTTCATTCGAGAGAACTTGTCAAAATTCAAGTTAATTAATTTATCACGATAATTATATAATTAATTAATGAATCTCAGGGATATGTTATACAACATGATCGATATAGGCCATGTATATTTTAATTGGCGTCAATCTACGGTTTGCTAGCTAGCTGCTATATATAGAGCTAGCATGTTTTTATTAGATCGGGTTAAATCTAGTATAGTTTAGGGTTATGTGTTTTAATTAAGTTGGGTTGATTAGCTAGGGTTATTTACATATATATGGTTTAGGGTTAATGCATGGCGCATTTAATTAATTTAATTAGAGGACCGCGAGGCACCCCTGGGCTGCTCGATGCACAATTAAGTGTCGTTGGCCTATACATAGGGTTTAATTAGGGTTTAGGGTTAGCTAGGGCAGATGGTTAGGGTTAGGGTTAGGGTTTAGGGTCTAGGGTCTAGGGTTTAGTGTTTAGGGTGTTTAGGGTTTAGGGATTAGGGATTAGGGATTTAGGGTTTTAGGGTTGTTTAAGGTTTAGGGATCATCGATCGAGTGCGCACACACATTATTAGATCGAGGCACCCGCGCCTTTACGCATAAAGTGCATGCGTATATATGTGTGTTTTTTGGGCCACCAACGATATATAGATGATCGAGAGAGAGATTGAAATCCCCAAGAATATGTTCAAATATACATTAAAATATATGCACAAATGCATTGTAGGCTATGCATGCACACTAATTATATATATATATTATGAGGCAACTTAATCAAATGTGTTTTCATTCGAGAGAGCTTGTCAAAATTCAAGTTAATTAATTTATCACGATAATTATATAATTAATTAATGAATCTCAGGGATATGTTATACAACATGATCGATATAGGCCATGTATATTTTAATTGGTGTTAATCTACGGTTTGCTAGCTAGCTGCTATATATAGAGCATGTTTTTATTAGATCGGGTTATAGCTAGCTAGTATAGTTTAGGGTTATGTGTTTTAATTAAGTAGGGTTGATTAGCTAGGGTTAGTTACATATATATGGTTTAGGGTTAATGCATGGCACATTTAATTTAATTAGAGGACCGCGAGGCACCCTGGCACCTGCTCGATGCACAATTAAAGTGTCGTTGGCCTATACATAGGGTTTAATTAGGGTTTAGGGTTAGCTAGGGTTTAGGGTTAGGGTTAGGGTTAGGGTTAGGGTTTAGGGTCTAGGGTTTAGGGTTTAGTGTTTAGGGTGTTTAGGTTCAGGGATTAGGGATTAGAGATTTAAGGTTTTAGGGTTGTTTAAGGTTTAGGGATCATCGATCGAGTGCGCACACACATTATTAGAGGCACCCGCGCCTTTACGCATAAATTGCATGCATATATATGTGTGTTTTTGGCCACCAACGATATATAGATGATCGAGAGAGAGATTGAAATCCCCAAGAATATGTTCAAATATACATTAAAATATATGCACGAATGCATGGTAGGCCATGCATGCACACTAATTATATATATATTATGAGGCAACTTAATCAAATGTGTTTTCATTCGAGAGAACTTGTCAAAATTAGAGTTAATTAATTTATCACGATAATTATATAATTAATTAATGAATCTCAGGGATATGTTATACAACATGATCGATATAGGCCATGTATATATTAATTGGTGTTAATCTAAGGTTTGCTAGCTAGCTGCTATATATAGAGCATGTTTTTATTAGATCGGGTTATAGCTAGTATACTTTAGGGTTATGTGTTTTCATTAAGTAGGGTTGATTAGCTATGGTTAGTTACATATATATGGTTTAGGGTTAATGCATGGCACATTTAATTTAATTAGAGGACCGCGAGGCACCCTGGCTTTGCTTGATGCACAATTAAGTGTCGTTGGCCTATATATAGGGTTTAATTAGGGTTTAGGGTTAGGGTTAGGGTTTAGGGTATAGGGTTTAGTGTTTAGGGTGTTTAGGGTTTAGGGATTAGGGTTTCAGGGTTGTATAAGGTTTAGGGATCATCGATCGAGTGCGCACACACATTATTAGAGGCACCCGCGCCTATGCGCATAAAGTGCATGCGTATAGTTTAGGGTTATTTGTTTTAATTAAGTTGGGTTTGATCAGCTAGGGTTAGTTACATATATATGGTTTAGGGTTAATGCATGGCACATTACATATAGTTTAAATCTCAAGAATGTTTATACATGATAGGCCATATGTGCAAAGGATTTTTTTTCCCTGTGAACTTGTCAAAATTCAAGTTTATCAGTGCCAATGGAAACGTCCAAAAAATTACATACAGGACCAAAAGTACTAGACAATAACTAATAGAACCTGCAACTTTACAAAAAGGACCCCAAAACATATAGAAGAAAATCAATCGAGTCCTTCTCGACCGCACATCAGATCTCTGCTCCGCATCCTTTCCAGCAACTCCGTCGCCGGGGACGCACCACTTGGGACGGTGTCGCCGGTAGTCGCCAGGACGAAGGAGAAGAAGGGCCTCAGCAACGGCATATTGGCTCTGAGAAGGGCCGCTGAAAGGCCAAGATGTGCACGGGCAAGACGGATGACGCCGTCGTATGCCCCGAGCTTGTGAACTTTAGCAACTTGACTTCCCCATTGACCAGATCTGAAGCAACGACCAAAGCAAGCCTCACCGTTAGCGCCATCACATTGATGGCACCGGATCGGGGTTTGGCGGCAAGATCCGCCGATTCACCATAGGCCGGATACGAAGCCGATGACGAGATCCCCGACTCCATTGCGCCATTCTGCTCATGGGAAACACTGGATCTAAGCTTACAACAACACTAACTCCCTCGGATCCAAATTAGCTGACTCAACTTTGCTTATCTAAATATGGATGTATCCACACATGTTTTTACTCTAGATACATACACGTCTAAGGAAAGTTGAATCAATTAATTTAGTTCGGAGGGTGTACAATATACAGAGAGAAGTCGGCCTCGTCTCCGGCCGGCGAGGCCGCCGGAGAGAAGGGGAGAGGAGCCGGGGGAGTGGGAGAGACTCGAGAGAGAAAGAGAAGAGGAAGAAATGAGAGCTCCCTGGGGAAGAACATTATTTTTGTCGTTCTGCTCGTAGCTTGAAACTGAAAATTTCGGCCGCGTGCCAAATCATTCCGCCGCATCCATTCGAAAATCCCGTGACCAGTTTTACCCTTTTAACCCTGGTCCGGAAGCTACAACCCACCGACCATGGAGGGCTCATTCGGTAACAATGAAATATCTTGCCTAGATCCCGAACCCTCCCCACAGGCCCACACCCACCCACCAACCATTCGCCCCATTAGCTCAAAAATACTCTCACACGCCAAAGCTATGACTCTCTACAGTACTAGATCTGCTTCGCCGCCGGCATACTCCTCCACGGCGTAGCCTTGATCGTGTTGGCTGTCCACCCACCTGATCCGCTCCCCCGCCGCCCTCGTCACCGACGGATCTGCTTCACCGCCGACCTCGCCACCGACGGATCTGCTTCACCGCCGACCTCGCCACCGACGGATCTGCTTCACCGCCGACCTCGCCACCGACTACCTCGGCGCAGCGGCTGTATCAACTTCACCGAATCCCTTGCCAGCCAACCAGATCTGTTTCACTAACGCCCGCTTCTCTGCGAAACAGGGTCGATTCATCGTCTCCCGCGTTCGCCGCCGCTGGAATGCAAGTTGCCGCCCCCGTCCACCCCGCCGCAGCTTGGTTAGTACGCTGGCCCGTTAGATCGCGGTATTTCTTTAGCCATGTTTTGTGTAGTTATTTGCAGATCTCATATGCCGTTAACTTTCTTGATGTGTTGCTTCGCATGAAGTTTGTTTAAATATTGTACAGTACAAAAGCATTATCCGGTCGCTACCATCCTGTTCATTCTACTGACACCTGTGTGCATCCACATATTTATAGCCTTATACCCATTCATTTGTCGCCTCTTTGTTTTATCGCATGCTATTGTCGCCTCGCTTTTATAGTCATGCTATGGGCATTTCCAATCTGCTTGTTCTTATACCACGTCATTAGCTCACCGCTATGCTGTTTTCTCGTGTCTGCTATTCTCACACTCGCTTTTATAATCATGCTATGTGCATTTCCAATCTGCTTGCTCTTATACCTCGTCTTTAGCTTATATAGTTATTGCTGCGTGCATGTCTGGTCTTTGTATTATCGTACTGACTTGTCAATGTTATTTTTCCTAGGGATTGATCATGCGAACCACTTATTAGAACATCCAACATTAACAGCGGGGACGCTAGGGAAGGTTGGAATCTGAGTTCTTGGTTGGTAATTTTGGCGGTTTACTTCCGTTATTATCTATAACCTATATGCATTGTTCCTTATGTAAGAGATTAACACTTGGAACCCTGCCATAGCAATGCCATTCATGCTTTACTATGTTTCGCCTATTTGATATGCTTGTCTTGGAGAAGCTGCGAAGGTGATTTGAACACGACATTTGGTCATTCTTAATGCCGGTTACTTTATGTGGAAAACCTTGGCATTACCCTACTCTAAATCTGAATGTCTGAAATTTGTATCTCATGCAAAGCAACATCTAGTTGGTTTTAATCGATATCTCGGTAAATATTGGCTTATTCATTTGGCGGCTCAAGTTTTTTGTTATTTGAAACCAGGTGACTTGGTCTTAAATGTGATATCTAAACACGATTAAGGACAATGGAGCAGGAGGATTAGCATTTCACTTGATGGCTGAACCTAAAATGACAGGCATGTTGACCACGACTAGTGCACGCAAGAGAAGGACTGCAGCGAGCCAAGATGTGCTTAGTACATGCATCTTATCTTATCTTGTGCTTATTTACGCTACATCTTTGTTATCTGATCTCTACATTGCGTAATACATGTTTGAATAGTTAATTGTTGTAACTATGTTTGCAATGTTACCAGAATGCAGTTTTAATGAAGCAGTCATCATTAGAAGATAGTCACCAAAAAAGGATCTGTAGCGACCCTGTGCAACATTATGATGTAAGTTTGTGCTTAGTACAAGTTCCATACATTATCTTATTTATGCAACTTGTTATTATCTTATATCTACATTGCATAATAAATGTTTGCATAGTTCATCGTTTAACTCTTTTTGCATTATTATCAGAATGCAGTTGTGATGAAGCAATCTTCATTAGAAGTGAGGCCCACAAAAAGTTACGATATTTTTCGATGCATCTTCTCATAGCCGTCAACCTAGACCATTGCTTTCATCAAACAAGTAAATATCTCAAGGTTTGTACTTTATAAAAGACATGGTATTCTTTGCTTTAAGATCTCGTAGTCGATATGTTGACAAAGAGTACACAAGATTCAATCAAGGCGATTGCCAAATGTCAACGTGTTATTGATGATGCTAATAGAAGTCCTCAATGATTCTATGTAATTTTTTTGTTTGGGCACATTAATTGCCTTGTAATTTTCCTACCTGTTTTATTTGTGTATGTAATTGTGTGTATCATTGATATCAGATTTTAGGCTCATGAAATGTAATGCAAGTTGACTAGTCAAACAAGTAGGACACTACAACAGATTGGGCAGCCCCACTTACAGTAGTGTGGGACCCACTTTCATTTTGGGCCAGCCCACTTCTTTAGTAGGCCGGCCCGGTTACACGATAGTGGGATCCACATGCTTATTGGGCCGGCCCACTATCTTGTTGGGCCAGCCTATTTGCTATATGGTGGTCCCACATGGTAAATGGGCCGGCCCTTTAACAGAAGGTGGGACCCACTGTGTTTTTGGCCCGGCCCACTATCTTGTTGGGCCGGCCCACTTGCTATATGGTGGACCCCACATACTAAATGGGCCGGCCTTTTAACTGGAAAGTGGGACCCATCTGTGTTTTTGGCCCGGCCCACTATCTTATTGGGCCGGCCCACTTGCTATATGGTGGACCCCACATACTAAATGGGCCGTCCTTTTAACAGGAAGGTGGGACCCACCTGTGCTTTTGGCCCGGCCCACTATCTTGTTGGGCCGGCCCACTTGCTATATGGTGGACCCCACACACCAAATGGGCCGGCCCTTTAACAGGAAAGTGGGACCCACCTGTGTTTTTGGCCCGGCCCACTATCTTGTTGGGCCGGCCCACTTGCTATATGGTGGACCCCACATACTAAATGGGCCGACCCTTTAACTGGAAAGTGGGACCCACCTGTGTTTTTGGCCCGGCCCACTTGCTATATGGTGGACCCCACACACTAAATGGGCCGGCCCTTTAACAGGAAAGTGGGACCCACCTGTGTTTTGGCCCGGCCCACTTGCTTCTTGGGCGGCCCGATTCTTGTAAGGTGGACCCCACATGTTAAATGGGCCGGCCCATTTAAGTTTTGACCAGTCAACCTTAGAGGTTAGGCCCGGCCCACGTAACTAATGGACCAGCCCAGCTATATAGTTGACCGGTCAAACTATGTCAGCTGGCCCGGCCCGCTTAAGACGTGGCAGGCCTCGTGTGGGTCTACCATCTACCACGGGGTTTCAGCCGGTTAACGCCGTTAATCGCGATTAACAGCGTCTGCCACGTGTCGGTTGCATGACGTCGGCGATCAACGGGCTCCCGGAAACACTTGGGCAACGGTCCGATTTTCCGTGGCGGAAGGGCGCCCAAGCGCGACGGACCGAAAAAATCGTCGTAGGACTTTGCCTGACGCAGTTTCCACAACAGAACCCATATCGTCGGGTTAGGCCCATAGGCGACGAAAATACCCCTTAGCAGACGATTTTGAGACGTTGTCTATCAGAACTTTTCTTGTAGTGCAAGCCGTCAGGAAAGCCTCATCCCAGAAACGTAAAGGGAGAGAGGAGTGGGCGAGCAAGGCAAGACCTGTCTCGACCAAGTGACGATGTTTGCGTTCAGCGACACCGTTTTGCTGGGAGGTATGAGGGCAGGAGACACGGTGTGAGACTCCGTCTTGGCTGAAAATCGATGGAGTTTATGATATTCACCGCCCCAATCGGATTGGACAACTTTAATTTTGGTGTTCAAAAGGAGCTCAACATGAGCCTGAAAAGCATAAAACACCCGTTCAACATCAGATTTATGTTTAAGGAGATAGATCCAGCAAAAACGAGAATAGTCATCGATAAAGCTAACATAGTACTTAAAACCACCGGAAGAAGCAATAGCAGGACCCCAAACATCAGAGTGTATAAGCTCAAGAGGCATAGTGGTAACACGATGAGACAAAGTATATGATAGTTGATGACTTTTGGCACACTGACAAGCATCACAAACCAAACGAGGACTAGTGGAAGTACAGGATAAATCATGGTTCTTAACAATAGTGTGAACGACATTATTTGTGGGATGACCTAGACGCTGATGCCACTGAGACGATGAAGCCTTGGCACCAGAAAGAGCACGACGAGTGGACGGCGAAGACGCACGCTTAAACGGAACGGGGTAGAGTCCGCCATGACTTCTACCGTGAAGCAGAATTCTCCGGGAGACCTTGTCCTTAACACAGAAAAAATATCGGTGAAATTCAACAAAGACATCATTGTCACAGACAAGGCGATAAACAGAGAGAAGATTCTGACTAATATGTGGGACATGAAGGATATTATTCAGTTTTAGTTGTGAACCGGCTAAAGAAGAGTGACCAATGTGGGCAATAGACAAACCTGCACCGTTGGCCACCTGAACCTGATCCGTCCCGCCATAGCGCTCCTGCATGTGGAGACGCTGAACATCATTTGTCAGATGATCCGTCGCCCCGGTGTCCATCATCCAGGGCGGAGAGCTGGTCGATGCCGAGTTGCCGGCACGCTGCTGGTTGTTGCCGGTGCGCTGCTGGTTGCTGCCGCGCACGAAGTCGGGGTTGAAGCGGTTCCGACAGTCATCGGCGCTGTGCCCCCAATAGCCGCAGATTTGACACTGTGGGCGCTGACGCCGGCGTCCTCCGTTCTGGCCGCGGTTGCCACCGCCGCCGTTACCACCGTAATTGCCGCCAGTTGGGCGACCGTTGCCGTTGCCGACCGCTGGCGGTCCGTAGGGCTGGGCGTGGCCGCCCGCCGGCGACCCATAGCCGACCGTTGCCGTTGCCGACCGCTGGCGGTCCGTAGGGCTGGGCGTGGCCGCCCGCCGGCGACCCATAGCCGCCTCCACCGTTACCGCCGTAAGTCTGACGGCCGCTGTTGCCCCCGCCGTAACCGGGCTGAGAGCCTCCGCCAGAGAAGGCGGGCAAGGGCGCGCGGGGCTGCCAGGGAGCACCACCACGAGCAGCGGATTGGCGGACGAGGACCACTCCTCGGTCTCAGCCAGCTGTGACAGCTGCAGGCCCTCGTAGTTCAGGACCATGGAATAGAACTCGGCAGCAGTAACCACCCTGGTGATCATGTTCAGGGACGCCGCGATCGGATTGAAAGCGGAGCCGAGGCCGGTAAGCATGTAATCGATGATTTCATCGTCACGAAGAGGAGACCCAGCGGTGGCCATGGCGTCAGCCAGAGCCTGCACCTTGTGCATATACTCGCTTGCGGTCGCATCGCCCTTCCGTAGTCCCTGAATTTGGCGACGGAGATGCCTGACTCCAGCGCGGCTCTGCGCGGAAAACATGGCTTGGATTGCCGTCCAAGCCGCGGCCGCCGTCTTGCAGCCGAGGAGCTGGCTCGCGATCTCCTCAGTCATGGAGGAGAGGAGCACGCCCAAGACCTTCTCGGTCTGAGTCCACCACGTACCATACGCGGGGTTGTCAACCTGCCGAGCGGCGTCGCCGGTGCCCTCGGTGATGGTCTTGGTTGGCGCCGCCACCGTGCCGTCGAGGTAACCATGGAGCGAAGCCCCGGAGAGGTTGGTGAGGGTAAGAGCACGCCACAGAGCGAAGTTGTTGCGATCGAGACGAATCCCAACAGTGGGAACCGTGGGAGCAGCCGTCGGCGCGGGCGGAGAGACAACCGGTCCGATGACGGAGAGCTGCATCGCTGCGCTAGAGGAACCCATCGGAGAGGGCGGCGGCGATGAGATCGGATCGGGAGAAGGGAGACCCGTGCGGCGGCTGTAGGCTCTGATACCAAGTTAAAACACACGTTTAGGGTTTTCGTGGATGGAGCAACGTGCTCCCCACCTCTTCTATTTATATACTTGGCAGGTTACAATATAAGGCACATACGATACAAATACACACGTATGTGGACCGATCTTTTAACAATGCGGACAGTGTAAACGGCAATCGGGAGCACGATAACAAGGAAAAACAAGCTGAAGAGAGGGCAAAAATGGGTTTGGAGATGTTACATGGATTCCAAGGTCATCAGTAACATTGATAAGTTTCAGATTTACACTTCTCTGCTCAATCAGGAATCACATTCCCAGGTCCCAGCAGTACAACAGTTTCTGGTGCTACCCTCCCTCGCAGGGCCTCCGAGTTGTAACAGCAGAAATTGGTATCAATACCAGCAGGCAGCAGCCCGTGCCGCTATGCACGCATCCATCACCATCAGGCGCACCATAACAATCGCGAGAATCTATATGTGCCTCCGAACCAGATCAAAACCGCTATATTTACAGTTTCTAGGTGTACATCTGCATGGTGCATGTTTTACAATATCTTCCTAGTCTTTAGGTACCGGTACATGAGGAAAAATCCAGCTACTGCCCCGACTGCTATTCCACCAGTCGTCGCCCAAAATGCCCACTGTTCCAAAACAAACTCACCGTCAAACGAAAGGGGCGCAATGGGAAACTCTCATTTGCAACTACTTGCGTCCGCACCCCATTTTTTGTTGTGACACTTCTCAGTTTCCAAAAAATGCAAACTAAAATTCTAGACATAGATTGTGTTGTGTCTTGTGCATCTGTGAAGTTTCATCCAAAAATATGTCAAAATGTGGCCTGTGTAAAAAAGAGAAGACGTACGTAAATAGTGTCACGTACTATTTACACATCATTTGTTCTTTTTGTGTAGGCCACATTTTGACATATTTTTGGATGAAACTTCACAGATGGACAAGATACAATAGAATGTATGTCTAGAATTTTAGTTTGCATTTTTTGGAAACTTGGAAATGTCAGAACAAAAATGAGGTGCGGGCGCAACTAGTTGCGGAATATCCCCTCTCGCAATAAAATCTGAGGAGTACAGTGCTATACCGAGTTCGTCTCGAGGTACGATGTAAGGTTCATGCCAAATATTCCTACAGAACAGAAAACAATACAATGGATTAGCCAGGTTTTTAATGGCTCCTACTAAGGAATACCATGTACCAACTAGACTCTCAAATTACCCGCAAAAAAAAAACTAGACTCTCAAAAACAAGATTCTAGTGAACAAGAAAATTCATGAAGGTGATCTTTTATACCTGCAATTAGTGCTCCTACAGCAACGCAAAATGTTCCAACCTGAAGAAGCAGCTCCACCCTGCTTACCTCCAGTCTCCGGGAACTGTAAGAATGTCCAAAGTTATGGTAAGGAGTAACACCATTTTATGATACATTAGAGATTTGGAGCAACTTAGCTACAGATATTTTCTGTCGCAAAAAAACACTGCACTACGCAAATGCGTCCTTCGATTTCGCCCCCAAAGAAATTCTACTACCTCATAGTCATGCAGAATGACATCTCAATCCTAACTAATTCAGCCCATTGGATCATAATGGAACAGATGGGTGGTCTATATTGATTTGAAGATATGATAAAGGAGCTCTTTATTTACATGAAATAATATTATTTCTGCCATAAGCATTTTTTATTATCCAATTATATTGGGAAACAAAAAATTGAAAAATATGTGCATATAGTCAAATAATTTTTAAGTGATAATGGACAGACCTTAAGTTCACTGCAATTGAATCTTCCATTTCTCTTGCAGAATCAAGAAGTCTCTCTGCCTGACCATGGCATGATTCACATCTGACAATAAGAATGGAAACTTGGTGAAAACACAAAACCGCAAGGAATAAACAAGAAACACATTAATGTATTGCAGGACTCACCTTTGAAGATAATTTTCCAATAGCATTTCAATTTCTTCCTCTTCTTCTGTTGAGGTCAAAAGTTACAGATCAATTCACGTTAGGAACCAATCATCTGGCTAATATCAAATAACATACCCCTCGCCACCTAATTAATTTACTTTATTTTTCTCTCAGAACTTGCAGACACTCCACATAAACATAAACAAAATATTTTCAATTGCTTTCCTCTCATTTTCACGAGTGGCTTCTTCCTTTTCTTTCGTTTCATTTCTTTATAAGCAATATCACAGATGCATTTGTACTGTTGCAATTTGCCATTTTAAACTACTCGCATATGCTACAAAGGTATCCCATCAATGCTATGTTTCAGGACATAAGATATTGGCCTAGCAATCAGATGGCAGAAGGACATAATAAAGGAACAGAAGGTGCATGGTCGAAATGATAAAGTTCAGTTGTACCTTCAGCGATATGCTTCTCTAAAGGAACAGAACATTCCACATCATCGCTCAGTTTATCTAGTGTACAATTTCTCCCCATAATACATATTTTACGAATTTCATGAGGATCTTCTAGGAGATCAATGAGCATTTGCTTGAGATCACCTGCTCGTGAACCCAGCTCAACCTTCACACATGAATACAGAATCAAAATCAAAGCAATTTGACAACTGTGTCCAGGAAATTATTCTAAAGGCAGATTTAATACCAGTGATTGTTTGCTTAGACGAAGCTGCTCCAGAACATCACCTGTCAACCGATTTGGTAGAACTTCAAGCAACGTGGCTACCTGAGATTAGAGCCCATAACCAAGTAGCAATCATCCCATTAGTTCAGTTGGCAGAGGTGTTATAGGGAGGACAATATGCAGCAAAGTTGTGCACTTATAAGAGGCCAGCAGAAGGCACAAAGAAGGAATGAAGTGGCAACATTATTGTTTGCATGCTGATGTATGTACTTGGCATGAAGTTGTGTGAACTGAACTGTGGAAATAGGGAAGGTGAACAACAGTCGACAAGTGCCTGAGGTCATCTACTAAGAACAAATAAGAGATTACCCTTAAAATGAATACACATGAAGAAAAACGAGCAACAACTTCATCGTAGATATACTAACTCCGTTACAAAATAAATGTCGCAGATTTCTCTAGATTCGTACGTATCTACACACTAAAATGCATCTAGATACATGTGAATCTAGACAAATCTGTGACACTTATTTTGGAATGGAGGGAGTAGTTCTGAAGAAACAAAACTGTGATGTGAAACCAGGAACACCTTATGGAAGGATGACTTTTCAAGTACTCACTCGAGGCTCAACATGCATTAATCTTCGCTCCAACCTTTGTATTCTCGAAAGCAGTGCGGCTTCGACAACCTAAACATAAAAGGAACACAAAGAAAGATTGGATCATTTTCCGCCCAATATTGGACCGACTGGCACTCTCAAACTCCATGAATACGAAATACAAATGGAAGGGCCACATAACAGCATGTTTTACTAAAAATTCATTCATAAAACTAAATCAATGAAGTTAAACGTGTATAGTAGTACAATCATGGATAATTTAGAAAATCATGGACATGTCTGCACTGCTGTTATTCAAGATTTGACTTACTTGATGACTAGAGAACTCTAGAAAATCAAGGATGACTAGTCGAGTGGTGTAATCATGCATATACGTTATTTTAAAAACATAATAAAACTTGCGATTGTTTAATATGCTTCATTGTTGAAATTACAATGTAGATATGAACAGAAATCAGCTATTTAAGCAATTCTGAGGCTCTCGAATCCTAACCGAGTTAAAATCAGTATACCTTGTTCCACCAAAAAAAGCACTAAACCTCAATAGAAATATAACTTTCCAAGTTTCCATTGATATAATAAGGAGAAAAGAAATTGACAGAGCAACATGACGCCATATTAAGACCATCCACAGACTCCAAATACAAATGAATACAACATTTTTTTGCGAGAAAACAGATGAATACAGTAACAGCATATCCATTACCTCAAGTTGAAAAGGCATTGCAGGCCCGCCATTGATGTTCCTTGGATTTAACCGGGGTAGTAATAACTCTAAAAAGGCCTTTCCTCCTGAGCTGCTCAAGTTAAAGAAAATATCAATTAGTTTGTTTTGTATGGTAAGTTCACCAATGCCAGTAGGTTCCAATCACGAACATATAAACTGACCTGTTATAGTTGAATATAAGGACACGTTCATGCATAGCAATTGCTCTCAACGAACCAAGATTGAGTAATATTGCTTGTTCACGTACCTACAACAAATGGTGAAATATGAGCTTACACGAGCATCTTATATAGAAACCAAGATGGTTAACAGAAAAAGTGCATGAATGATCATGCAAGTTGACAACACAGAGAATAGCTAAAATAAATTTGCAGGAAAATCAAAAAATGTGCTGGACATCAACCCATAGTAATGTTTCTTAAAAATGATTTAACTGAATTGTAGTGAAGGTTTCAGAAACACAGATGTAAGCAATACCTGAGCTGAAATTACGAGCCTATGACCTAAATATTGTAGTGCATTAACTTTATTTCTTGTTTTTCAAAATTTTCAAGTGCAACTATTTGTGGGCTCCATGGTTTACTGTAAAAACACCGCATGCCTTTTCACATTTAACAAACAGGAAACAATTGAACTGTCGTAGGAGTAGGACTGTGGCTCAAAATCCATTGTTTTAACAGATGAAATGATGTACAGGATAAGACTTTGATAAACAGAGGGGAAAATGTGTAATTAAGCAGTGAAAAGATTCCTGTTACCAGCAGCGAAGGCATTGAATTCATTAGCCATAATGATGGGTCAACACTTCTGGTATCTCGTAGACGGAGGCCTAGCAGCACGAGACTCAAAAATCACAAGTATGCAAGTGCTTGAAAACCACAAATAAGAAAGTAATATCTTTATTGCGAAAGTCGTGGCTGAGCTCAGGTGTAGGTACACCATTTAACTTTGGACATAATTTTGTGGCATTATAATTTAACAAAAATCAAAGAAAAAAACATGATTCTAGTACATCATCGCACAATGTTACACATAAAACTGGAGAGAAATAAAATGATATCTGGCAAACACAAAAGAGCATGTTGTAGCAAATATACTTGAATATAAAATTAATAGAATTCTCCCTTTTTTGTTTCTCCAAAAGATACAACATATAACCATGAAATTTTACAGGTCAACATAGATTAGTACTTCAATGCTTAGAATTGTTTGGGGGATTTTTGGTTCACTGGAAGTATCTAATATGATAAGGATTGTGCATGGGAAATAAATTGATTCTGCATACCACTTGATTTCAATAGCTGCCGCCGGCTTATCTTTTTGGTAGACACCCTTCCATTAGACTTCACTTCTATGACCTGAGTACAGTTCGATATTGAGGTGAAGGTTAATTCGCATCTTGCAAGGTGGTAAGCTCCAAAACTTGTAAGGGGCATTAGTCCCCTAAATCCCACCCACCCTTCCAGAAAAATGTCCCTAGCATGGCAACTCTTGATTCGAACTATAAGAATATAGAAGTACACATTGGTTCTTCATAATATTTGTTGTCAGAGTGACCACATTCCAGTGTCTCCTTCTATGTACTATTCAATGCTGTTGGAGCCTCAGACTGTGAACAAATATTCAAATAATGGCCATCCCCTCAATTTCCTTCTGTTTCTCTACATTTGACATCATCTCATATAAGCAGTTATAACAAGACATTAAAACCTAAGGGCTTGGAAGTTTCCCTAATGCCCCGACCCCTCTTGTGACAGTTTTCCTCGGTTTACTACATACGTTGCAACACTGGGAACTATGTGAGGTTAGGCATAACAGACCCTCAGTTTTGATCACCACTCCTAGAGGCAATAGGAGGCACGAAGGTCCGTGTATGTATAAGTCTCGAAATTCGGTTTCCCCCAACAGCTCACAAGAGAAATGCAATGCTACATACTTGTTCATGGCATGGCAGCATAAAAACTACTACTGTACATGCTTAATTGGCTCCATGCTAACTCGAGCTGCCTATTTATAGGATGGTTGTTCCGATGCAGCACGAGCTGTTCGCAATGTCATTGGAACCTCTCACGACGGTTGAGCATCACAATGCAATCCTGATGTCACAACTGACAAATCATGCATCTCGCAACGTTGGTTGTAAATTTGGTGAGTTGTTCATCATGTTCATGTGGGTTGGTTGGTTGCAATGGCACAATGCAAAGCAACCCAGCCGGAGTTCGCTCGGCGCATACCTCGTAGACGGGCTCCCTGATTCCGAGCGAGACGTAGTCCGCGGCGAAGCGGCCCGACCCTTTCGACGCCCCCGCGCTCTCTGCGTCTCGGGCCCCGTCGTATGCTCCCCTCTCCTCCTCTTCCGAACCTTCCTCCACTTCCTCCTCCTTGGCAAAGGCCCGCCCATCATTCCCCTCCGCGGCCCGCGGCGCCGGGGGTGTGAGCGGCAGAAGGAGCCCTCCTCCCCTCCGCGCGCCGGCGGAGAGCCCTAGCGGCGGGAGGGGCAGCCTGGGCAGGCGGCAGCGGGGCAGGAGCTGGAGCGGCAGCGGGACGGGGAGGACGGCCTGCGGCGAGCACGGGGAGGAGGACACGGACGCCATGGGCGGGCGCTCCGCGGGGGCATCAAGCGCGCGCGCCCCTGTATTTTTGGGCGAGCGACGGCAATGGCGAGGTGGTGAGAGAAGGAAGGAAGAAGCGAGGCGGGAAATGCTATCCAGTGGTTGGGCTAGTGGCTGTCCTGGCTTCCGCGGAGGGCGATCGGGACCGTCCGGTTCCTGATCCGACGGTGCTGGTTTGTCTGGGGTGTTTGCTCCTTTGGGCGTGCCTTCTGGCTGGTGGGACCTCCGGGGAGAGAGTGCCTGGTGGTGGTGAGTTCACGGCTTCACGACAGCCTCTCGGTCACATTCTTATCTCGTATCTCTTTCTTCTCCGGCACGGTGAGAGCGAAAGGTGCTAGAAAAATCTATTGATATTAATGGGGAATGTATCAGTGAAAATAATAGAGGTGTGTTTTGTGTGTGGTAGGTAACCCTAAGATCCCAAGAGCTTATTCATGGGAGCATGAATTTATTTGGCAGCGTGTAGTGCCCCGTTGCTGGTGTGATGGCCAGCGTGAGGATTCAATCGATCTCGCTGTTGTCTTGCGAGAGAAGAAAGAAGAACATAACGAAACGAGAGAGAGAGAGAGAGAGAGAGAGAGGGATTCCGTTTCCACTTTCTATTCTTCAGACTTGGTTTGTTACAGCACTTGCCACCCATAATTATACTCACGCGACGCACACACGCACACAGCTCTCTGGCACGCAGGCCCCCACACACCCAACCTCTAGCTGGCGCCTATACAGGTCAAGTGTACAACCTGGAGGCGCCTCGTGTGTCTACGTCTTGACCATGGTCATGACATTGCCTCCCCTAGAAGCACCGACTTGTCCCCAAGTCAGAATAGCTGGGAATCGAGCCTTGAGTGTGTCCCAGTTTTCCCAGGTTGCAGCATCCTCTGGCAAAGTAGACCATTTGATAAGCACCTATGGTAACGCCGCACCGCCCTTCTTCACCAGTCTACGATCAAGAATCCTTTCAGGCACCATATCCAGGGTGTCTAGTGTCGGTGGATTACTGAACACCGGTGTATGATCCGGGTGATAATTCTTCAGCTGAGAAACATGGAAGACATTATGCACCTTGGATGCCTCTGGCAGCTCTAGCTTGTAGGCAACCTTGCCTATCCTTTCCAGAATAGAGTATGGTCCAAAATATTTGTAAGGAAGCTTAGGATACGGTATGTTTACCACTGATGCATGTGCGTACGGTTGTAGCTTTAGCAAGACCCTGTCTCCCACTTGATACTCTCTTTCTGACCTTTTGCTGTCACCATACATTTTCATCCTATTCTGAGCTGTGGCAAGATGTTGTTTAATGCTGTCAATATGGGCTGACCGGTCAGCCATCACACCTGGGATTGGAGAATCCTCCTCAATATCTGGCATAGCTCCCAAGTTAGGCTCATGGCCGTACAGTGCTTTGAAAGGAGAAAACCCCAAAGCTGAATGAAATGTTGAGTTATACCAGAACTCCGCCATAGGTAACAGCGCCCGCCACTGGCCAGGTTTGTCTTGAGCTGCACATCTCAAAAACATTTCAAGACATTGATTTACTCTTTCGCTCTGCCCATCCGTTTGTGGATGATAGGCAGTGATGTATTGCAGTTTAGTACCCAGGGCTTGGAATAGCAGTTTCCAAAAATTGCTAGTGAAAATTGCATCTCTGTCAGAGGTGATGGAATGTGGCATACCGTGCAGCTTGACTATGGAATCCACAAACACTCTAGCAACCTTAGGGGCGGTGTATGGATGTTTCAGGGGCACAAAATGGGCATACTTCGTGAAACGGTCGACGACCACAAGAATGGAGTTGGCCCCATCCGCCAAGGGTAATCCATCAATGAAATCCATTGTAATGTCTTGCCAAGCACCTTCAGGAATTGGTAAGGGTTGGAGCAACCCTGCGGGATGAGTGGTAGTGTGCTTGGCATGTTGACATATATCACCCTGCTTGATGAAGTCTTCCACTGCTGTCTTCAACCTTGTCCATGGAAAGAGACGTTTAACACGGTGATAGGTTGCTTGAATCCCTGAATGTCCACCCACTGCACTTGAGTGTAGTGCTGAGATCAGTTTTGTCTGAAGCGCAGTGTTGGCCCCGATCCAGACCCGACCCTGGAAACGAATGAGCCCTTGATTTAGTTCGTAGCCGTGCTCATCAGGGCTAGACAGAGCTAACTGAGTCAGTCTCGTTTGGGCAGCTGGATCCGTAGCATAGGAGTTTACTACTTCTTGCATCCATGCTGGGTGAACTTCAGAACATGCTTGAATTTTCATAACGTGCCCAATCCGGGATAGGGCGTCGGTAGCATGGTTTTCAGCACCCTGCCGATAGATGATCTTGAACTGAAGTCCCATCAACCGTGCCATTGCCTTGCGCTGCAAAGGTGACTGGAGTTCCTGTTTCTCCAAGAATGTGAGGCTGCTGTGATCAGTTTTCACCAAGAACTCGCCCCGCTGCAGATATGGGCGCCAACGCTCCACTGCCATAATTAAAGCCAAGAACTCCTTTTCATAGATGGAAAGCTGCTTGTGCTGGATACTTAATGGCTTGCTAAGGAAGGCTAGTGGATGTTGGTCTTGCATGAGTACCGCACCAATCCCACTGTCACAAGCATCGGTCTCCACAGTGAACTGTTTTTGGAAATTGGGCAATTGCAGCACTGGTGTGGTTGACATGACTTGTTTCAGGGCTTCAAATGCTGCAGTGGCTTGATCACTCCACACAAATCTTTTTTTCTTCAAGAGATCTGTAAGGGGTTTTGCAATGACACCATAGTTCCGCACAAATTTGCGGTAGTACCCCGTGAGTCCGAGAAATCCACGAAGCTCTGTCACTCTGGTTGGTGCCAGCCAATCCTGCATGGCTTTAGTTTTGTTAGGATCTGTTGCCACCCCTTCGCCTGAAATTATGTGGCCCAGGTACTCTAGCTTTGCACAGGCAAAGGAGCACTTGCTCATTTTCACATAGAGCTGCTCCTCCTGTAGGAGAAGAAATACCTCTCTGAGATGTTTGATGTGCTCTTGCATGGAGGAACTGTATACTAAAATGTCATCCATGAAGACTAATACGAATTTGCGCAAGCATGGGCGAAGCAGAGTGTTCATGACACATTGGAATGTCGCTGGAGCATTGCAAAGCCCGAAGGGCATCACTTTGAATTGGTAGTGCCCTCGGTGCGTTTTAAATGCAGTTTTATGTTCATCTGCAGGTAGCATACGCACTTGGTGATAACCAGCACGCAGGTCGAGCTTTAAGAAGGCGGTTGCACCGGCTAGTTCATCAAGGAGCTCATCGATGACCGGCATTGGAAAAACATTCTTCACTGTCATCTCGTTTAGCCGCCGATAATCAACACAAAAACGCCAACTGCCATCTTTCTTTTGCACCAATAGGACAGGTGACGCAAAGGGTGACATGCTAGGTATGATGATTCCTTCTGCTATCATCTTGGCTACCTGCCGCTCAATTTCATCCTTGTGCGCTGGTGAGTAGCGGTAGGGCCTTGTGTTGAAAGGAACAACATCAGGGGTGAGTGGTAATGAATGGTCGTATGGACGAGCGGGTGGTAAGGTTGCAGGCTCCCCAAAGACTCCCGAAAACTCTGCCAATAATTCTTTGATTTCAGGAGGATATGAGTCAGTGTCATTCACAAGCTGCCCTGTGTCTGGATGGATCACAGCAATGGCCCAAACTTCATTGCCTTTTGCCCATATGGCCACCTGTTCAATGGGGACTTCCCTGATGGCAGCAGGCGAAGCTGTAGGTACGCCATGGAGGGTAACCTGCTTCCCTTGGTAAGGAAACGACAAGATTTTCTTCTCCCAGTCAGTGTTCATGGGATTTTGCAATTTCAACCAGTTGATGCCGAGAATAGCGTCATAGCCTCCCAAATCTAACACACGCATAGGCGTAGTAAAAGTGGCGCCGTGTGACCACCAGGTGAGCGCCGGTACTATCTGAAAGGATCGTATGCCGCACCTAGCGGGGGGTGAATAGGTGCTAACCAATTTTTAGTTCTTTTTCAATTTAGGCTTGACACAAAGGTAAATTCTCTAGATATGCAACTACGTGAATTTACCTATATGACAAGGTTATCAACTAAGCAAGATATAGCTACGCAATATATAGGAGATAGAATGGGATAGAGGTAACCGAGAGTGGAGCACGCGATGACACGGAGATGATTCCCGTAGTTCCCTTCCTTTGCAAGAAGGTACGTCTACGTTTGGAGGAGTGTGGTTGCTACGCAAGCCAAACCAACAGCCACGAAGACTTCACTCAGATCTCCTGTGAGCAACGCCACGAAGGCCTAGCCCACTTCCACTAAGGGATTTCCTCGAGGCGGAAACCGGGCCTTTACAAGGTTCTTGGGGCACACATCCACAACCGAATTGGAGGCTCCCAAATCTGTAACAATACAACAATCAACAACAACACATCAACACAAATCAACTAGGGAACCAAATAGGAACACTAGCATGAGATCCCTCAAACAAATGAGGGGGAAATGAAAATCGCTTCGGTGAGGATGTAGATCGGTGGCTTCTCCTTCGAATCTCCAAAGATCAAGAGCTTTGGTTGGGGGAGGAAGGAGATCTTGCAAAACTTGTGTTTCTTGAGGTGGCTCTAATGGAGGTGAAGCTTGGCAGATTTCTTGTGCAATGATTGTGCATTTCGGGGTAAGGAAGAAGAAGAGGGGTATAAATACCCCTCCCCAAAATCCAGCCGTTGAGCATTTCGGGGGGCCGGATAATCCACCCTAAGTAAGGGCCGGATAATCCGCCCCCCCCCCCCCCCGGATAATCCGGCCTCCAGGTACAAAACCATGACAATGTCCGGGCAAATGTCCGGCCCCTGTACTGAGAAGCAATTCTTCAGGTCCTTAGCCATTTTCGAGGGGGCCGGATATTCTTGAAATATCCGGCCCGGATAATCCGGCCCTGGTACAAAACCGGGACAATATCCGGGCAAATGTCCGGCCCCTATACTGAGCTGCATTTCCTCAAGTCCTTAGCCGAAATTCTGGGGGCCGGATATTTTGGAAATATCCGGCCCGGATTATCCGGCCTGATGAATATTTTTGCAGATGCTTTTTGACAGCACTGACCACATCCAACACACATACAAACGTGTCTATGTAATCCCTGTACCACTTAAACGACCATTAGTGTATCACATACATTGACATCAAACACTCAAAACATAATATGAGAGATGTTCTTTCAATCTCCCCCTTTTTGGTGTTTGATGACAATATACGGATTTGCAAGAGAATAACTATAGAGGCAAACATGATGGCAAAAACATAGAGGCACTCCCCCTACATGTGTGCATATAAGTAATTTGCATTTGAATACAAATACACAACACATAGGATTGAGGTGCCTCAACACTAGAGGTATCCATCATGAGCTCTAACAAGAGACATATACAAATATGAAGTTGAGATAGGATGCAAGAAATCATACCCATGTGTAGATATAAGATACGGAGATATAGCATCACACATAATAGAGTATCCTTGATCTCAACATATAGAAATCCGAAAACCATAACAATGTCTCACACCACATAGCACATAGTTTTAAACGGGACACAACCAAAGCAAATAGTTCAAATAAGAGGGAACACAAGCAATAAAGGAATGATAAACGCATATGCTTGTGCCCAAACCATGCAAATCCCCGAGAGAGTTCCTAATAGAACGCTTCTCCCCCTTTGGCATCGAGACGCCAAAAAGGGGACAAGCGCGATGCTACTCGCCCCATGGGGATCACTCGGAGGCATCATCATCATCGGACTCTTGCGCCTCTTCTTCTTCTTCTTCTTCTTCTTCTGCTTCTTCATCAGTGTCAGGTGCATCCGGAGAACGGCGAGTGAGACTGGACCTCTGAATGCAACTGTCAAGATCACTCCACGGAACCTATGCAGAATGCCACCTACTGTAACCTGGGTGAGTTGGAGGCTGAGGAGGGGGTCCTTGCTCACCACTGAGCTTGTGCAGAATAACCGCCTGAGTATGCTTAATCTCAGAACGCTCCCGGCTGGCCGCATAGTTTTCCTTATGGATCTCAATGTTCATGCAAAGGATGTAACGCTGAAACCAACTGAGCCTGTTCACTTGTTTCTTCATAGCAGGGAGGTCAGGATGGCGAGCAGGAGCAACTCCACTAGAACGAGCATCACCCATGAATGAGTCAGGTGGAGGTACAGCAGACGAGACAGGCTTAAGCTTGTAGACCTTCTTGACCGAGTGATTCATCAAAGGGTACCCGCTCAAGTCATCACCACTCACGCCCGCAGTGTTGTTGATGAGGAGCTGGATGTAGGGCGCATAAGGTATAGAGGTGCGGGAGACCATGGCATCGAGAATCTCATGGAAGATGTAGTCCATGATATCAATAGTGTAGTTACGTTCCTCATTCTCATCACGAGCACACCGAAAGCTGAGGTACATGAGATCCACAAGAGTTCCCCGGAGAGCATCATTGTTACCACCACTAGGAGCGATGGTGGACCGAAAGAACCTGAGTAACTGACTATAAATGCTAAGCAGCCCCTTGGTCTCTTCCACTTTTCCAGCAGATGTATAGAGGTCAAACAGTGCATTCTTATCTGCCTTCTGAGGTCCATGGAGACGACGGCCTCCTTCTGCATGAACTCCAAGAATAGCAGCAAAGCGGCGCAAGGTGGCAGTACAGTGAGTGGAGCCAGACATCCATTCCATAGTACGGTCATCATCTTTCTGGATGGCCAAAGTAGCAAAGAACTGCTTCACCAACTCTGGACTATAGTCACATCGAATCTTCATCAATTCCTTCAAGCCCATCCTACCAACCACCCAGATGGCATCTGCAAAGTGATCGTTGACTGCCAGAACGTCCACATCGATAGCTTGCATGGGACGTACTTTCTTCATGGGCTCATAGATATCCTTATAGATGAACTCCTGTTCCATGCACCAGTATTTTCTGCCCTCTGTCTCCTCATCCCTTGGGAGGTCTTCATACCAGTTCTTCATGCGGATAGTAGAGTAAGAAATAGGGTCCATGGTCTTGTAGTTTTCCCTTGATGCCTTGTTCTTGTGCCTAGATGAGGTTGACTTGCGAGGAGCGTTGGACACGAACTCATCACTTGACCGATCAGCCCTTGCGCGTCTCCGAGAAGTACCCCGAGAAGTACGACCTGTGAATAGCAAAGATGGATAGCAAAGAGAAGATAATGCTCATAAGTCATGTATGATATGGCAATGAACTCTAGGAACATACTATAAGCTGATACAAGACTAAACAAGATAGATTGAATCAAAACTGCCGCGGCGATGAAGCTCCAGGCCGGATAATCCGGTGCCCCAAGGGGGCGGATAATCCGGCCAGACCGGATAATCCGGTCCTCGCGGGGGCCGGATAATCCGGCCCTGCAAAACTAGCATATTTTGCAATCACAAACTTGTCTAAGAGCAGATCGGCCTTATAGCATGCAAGAGGAGTACACTACAAACGATTTGGAACAACTAGACACCAAATCCACCAAGAAAATAGCACACATAAATCACAACACCTAGGGTTAGGGATTGTGATTCATACCCGCATCCATTGCGAAAACCGCTTGGAGGAAAAGGTAGCTAGGAGGGAGGAGCACCCGATCCACCCAAAAACTCCGGGAGGGAGTGGACGGGGCAACTCCGGCGAGGAGGAGAGTCTCCGGCGATCTTGAGAGGAGAGAGAGGAGAGAGAGGTGCGTGGGGGGTGGACTGAACCATTCCCCCCCCCCCCCCCCCCGCGGCCTCGTCCTCAGCCCTTTCAGGATCAGCCCAGGCCGGATAATCCGGCCCTAGTTTAGGGCGGATAATCCGGCCGGGCCGGATTTTCCGGGTCGCCAGGGGGCGGATTATCCGGTGTTCTGGAAAATTTCAGAACACCGTCAATCCCGCCTATCTTTAGTTGGTTATTTGCGTACCCATATGTGGTGCAATAAACTATCACCTCACATATAAGATGCAGATTTACCAATAAGATTGGAGCAACCTAGATCATTCGACCGAGAAACCTCAAACTCCAAGTTTTTTACCAAACATGACAAATGAGCAAGATGGAAATGGCTTATAGATGAGTGTAGGCTTGGGTTTAGAAGACACAAACTGTTAATGGTACATGATCACTCAAGTTTGCAAGATATGAGCAAATAAGGCCAAAGTAGAGTGATTTCCCATAAGAACATGGAGATGTCAAATAAAAGGCGATAAGATCCAAATAACTCCAATTCTTCACAAAGAAGAGTGTGGTGGCCTAGGCCACCATATATGAGTATTGTGGCATGGCACCGCGAAGATATATCTTGGGTCCAAGCCACTACTCATCATTGACGCTCACATATCAACATGATATTAAGAGAATGATTTCTTAATGTTGGCATTATGGGGGGGAGGGATAGCTCAATAATTTAAACCGCACTCCCCCTATTTCCATGCCCACATCTAAACCAAATAAAGTTTTGAGACAAAGGTGTGTTTGCAAGATGGTCAAGCTATACTCCTTGAATCAATGATATTTAGCTCATTCCTCAAATAAGAGAACCTTGCTTCATCAAGAGGCTTCGTGAATATATCGGCAAGTTGATCTTTGGTAGGAACATAGATAAGCTCAATATCACCACGGGCAACATGATCCCTTATGAAATGATTCCGGATCTCAATATGCTTCGTTCTTGAATGTTGCACCGGATTGTAGGCAATCTTGATGGCACTTTCATTGTCACATAATAGAGGCACTTTGTCACAAATGACACTGTATTCCTTTAAAGTTTGCCTCATCCATAACAATTGAGTGCATCCACTTGCGGCGGCAACATATTCGGCTTCGGCGGTGGAGAGAGATATGCAATTTTGCTTCTTAGAAGACCAACACACCAAGGACCTACCAAGGAATTGGCAAGCCCCGGAAGTTGATTTCCTATCATCCTTGTCACCCGCCCAATCCGCATCGGTATATCCATTGAGAATAAAACTTGAGCCTTTGGGGTACCAAATACCATATCTTGGGGTATCAACCAAATATCGAAAGATTCTTTTGAGAGCCATCATGTGGCTCTCCTTAGGAGAAGCTTGATACCTTGCACACACACCAACACTCAACACTATGTCCGGTCTAGATGCACAAAGGTAAAGCAAGGATCCAATCATGGAGCGATATACCTTTTGATCCACCTCTTTACCATTGGGATCTAGTGCAAGATGACATTTGGTAACCATAGGAGTGGCCACACCCTTCAACTCGGTCATCTTGAACCTCTTGAGCATGTCTTGGAGATATTTTGCTTGATTGATGAAGGTTCCTTCCCTCAATTGCTTGATCTCAAAACCGAGGAAGAACTTCATCTCTCCCATCATAGACATCTCAAACCTATCGGTCATAAGCTTTGAGAATTCACCATTGAAAGCTTTGTTAGTAGAGCCAAATATAATATCATCAACATATAATTGGCAAACGAAAAGCTCCCCATTGACCCTCTTAGTAAAAAGAGTGGGGTCGATTAGCCCAACATCAAACCCACGGTCTACCAACAATTCCTTAAGGTGCTCGTACCAAGCTCTAGGAGCTTGTTTGAGATCATAAAGTGCTTTATCAAGCTTGTAGACATGGTTAGGAAAGTTGAGATCCTCGAACCCCGGGGGTTGCTTAAGATACACCTCTTCATGCAAAGGACCATTAAGAAAAGCACTTTTCACATCCATTTGTTGTAACTTAAAGTTATGATGCGATGCATAAGCAAGAAGGATACGGATGGACTCAAGGCGAGCCACGGGAGCATAGGTCTCTCCAAAGTCAATTCCTTCAACTTGAGAGAAACCTTGAGCCACCAATCTTGCCTTATTCCTCACAATATTTCCAAACTCATCTTGCTTGTTCTTGAATATCCATTTAGTGCCTATAACATTGCGGCACTCCTTTGGCTTCTTTACTAAGGTCCACACTTTGTTGCACTTGAAGTTGTTGAGTTCCTCGTGCATAGCTTCCACCCAATCCGAATCTTCAAGGGCTTCAAACACTTTCTTGGGTTCCACTACGGAGATATAAGTATGATGATTGCTAAAGTTAGCCAATTGCCTTCTTGTGGAGACTTTTGCTCGAACATCACCAAGGACCTTGTCATGAGTGTGTCCACGAATTTCAAGGGTCCTATCTCTTCTTGCTAAACGACGGGCCTCGATCTCCTCCTTGGTTCTTCTTGGCCTTGGAGGTGTCACTTGATCAACTTGATCATTTGGGTCCCCGTCTTGACCTTGAATTTGAGCTTCCTCAATTTCTTGAGATTGCTCATCCTCATGTGCTTGATCTTGGACAATATTCGGTGAAGCGCAAATATCAAATGGATACTCATCGGAGCCATCATGAATTCTTGGTTGATCTTGTCCTTGATCTTGTTCATGAGAGAGAGGGTTTTCTTCTTGTTCTTGGGTTGGTGCATCATTAGCTTCAAGAGATGGGGTTTTTTGATGTTGAGAGGATGAGGGCTCCACCGTGGTAGAGCATAGTTCTTCCCGAGACGCCACACCGTGTTCCTCAATGGGGCGGAAAAATCCCACACCCATTCTTACTATGGCATCTTGAGGTATTTCATCACCTGCACATACATCAACTTGCCCCACTTGGGAGCCATCATTTTCTTCGAACTTCACACTACAAGATTCAATGATAATCCCGGAGGATACATCAAAGACTCTATAAGTGTGAGATTCGGCACCGTAACCAATAAATATACCCTCCAAAGCTTTAGGAGCAAATTTAGACAAACGTACTCCTTTGATTTTGTAGAAACACTTACAACCGAACACCTTGAAGTATGAAATGTTGGGCTTGTTCCCGGTGAGTATTTCATATGGAGTCTTGTTCAATCCCTTGCAGAGATAGAGCCGGTTAGAAGAGTGGCAAGCGGTGGAGATGGCTTCGGCCCAAAAGTTATAGCGGGATTTATACTCCGCCATCATAGATCTTGCCATATCCATAAGAGTCCGGTTCTTCCTCTCCACAACACCATTTTGTTGAGGGGTGTAAGCAGCGGAATATTGATGACGTATCCCCTCATCACTAAGAAAATCATTGAGTGTATAGTTCTTGAACTCGGAGCCGTTGTCACTTCTTATTGCCATAATGAGGAGGTTGTGTTGGCGTTGCACCTCGGTAGCAAAGTCAATGAATATTTGTTGAGTCTCATCTTTCGTCTTGAGAAAGTAGACCCAAGTGTATCTTGAGTAGTCATCAACAATCACCAAGCAATGTTTCTTCGCACCAAGGCTTGCATGAGTAACGGGACCAAAGAGATCCACATGAAGGAGCTCCAAGATCCTCTTGTAAGAGATGATAGTCTTGCTTGGATGCGGAGAGTCATGCATTTTGCCTTCAACACAAGCCCTACAAACACGATCTTTGGCAAAAGAAACATTTTCCATTAGTCCCACAATATGGTTCCCCTTGTGAAGACTTTGCAAAGTCCTCATGTTGACATGGGCTAGGCGGCGATGCCACAACCAACCCACATCCGCCTTTCCGAATAGGCACATCGCACTTGAAGTGGTGGTCCCTGATACGTCTCCGACGTATCGATAATTTCTTATGTTCCATGCCACATTATTGATGTTATCTACATGTTTTATGCACACTTTATGTCATATTCGTGCATTTTCTGGAACTAACCTATTAACAAGATGCCGAAGTGCCGATTCTTTGTTTTCTGCAGTTTTTGGTTTCAGAAATACTTGTAAGCAAATATTCTCGAATTGGATGAAATCAAAGCCCGGGGGCCTATTTTTCCACGAAGCTTCCGGAAGTCCGAAGGAGAGACGAAGAGGGGCGACGAGGGGGCCACACCCTAGGGCGGCGCGGCCCCCCCCTTGGCCGCGCGGCCCTGTGGTGTGGGGCCCCCGTGCCGCCTCTTGACCTGCCCTTCCGCCTACAAATAGCCTCCGTGACGAAAGCCCCAGTACCGAGAGCCACGATACGGAAAACCTTCCAGAGACGCCGCCGCCGCCGATCCCATCTCGGGGGATCCAGGAGATCGCCTCCGGCACCCTGCCGGAGAGGGGAATCATCTCCCGGAGGACTCTACGCCGCCATGGTCGCCTCCGGTGTGATGTGTGAGTAGTCTACCCCTGGACTATTGAAAGTATAGAGATGGTAAACCTAGAGGGGGGGGTGAATAGGTTTCTACAAATTTTAATTCTTTCTTTGCAATATTAGGCTTTGCGGAATATAAAGATGAGCCTAATGCAAACTAGGTGAAGCAACCTATATGAGGATACAACTAACTCGAGCACGAAGGCTCTCACGACGATTAAATCACAAGTAAGGAGTTCGGTTAGAGATAACCGATAGCACGCGGAGACGAGGATGTATTCCCGTGTTCCCTTGCTTTGCAACAAGGTACGTCACGTTTGGAGGAGTGGAGGTCCCACGAAGGATTCCCCGCGCCACGAAGGCTCACCCTATTCTCCGGAGCCTATCCCACGAAGGAATAGCTCACTCACTTGTGGTAGACTTTGAGGTAGCCTCCAAACCTTCACAATCTTGCCCGGAGCAAATCCACAGCCCGGATGCTTCCGGACTCCTCTTGCCTACCTAAGGTTTCCAAGAAACCCTAGGAAGCAAGCTTCTCAATGAATACAAGGGGGAATGAGATTTGGCTTGGTAGAACGGTAGATCGGGTCCTCCTCTAATGATTCCCCGGAGGGATTTGAGTTTGAGTGGAGGAGGAGGGAGATCTGAGGCTTTTGGTGTTTCTAGCAATGGAGTATGAGAGAGAGAGCTCAGGAACAGTTTGTAGTGTAGTGCCTAACTGTCTAGAGGTAGGAGAAGGGCTATTTATAGTGTTCTTTGAAATATGGCCGTTTGCCACTTGCCACCTCAGCTTTTCCTCGACAAACCCGGTCGGCCAAGACCTGAGCCGGACAGCCGAGGTGAGAGGCCGATCTGGCCGGGCCGATGACTGGACACCTTTGCTGGTCTGGAGCTCCTCCGGTTGGCGGCCGGTTGGCGCCCGGTTGCCGCCCGGTGGACCGGACGGAGCACCGGACACGCCGGTCGAGAGCCCGGTTGACCGGGCGCAAACCGGATCTGCTGGCTCCTCCTTTGGAGCCCGGTTGCCGCCCGGTGGACCGGACGGAGCACCGGACACGCCGGTCGAGAGCCCGGTTGACCGGGCGCAAACCGGATCTGCTGGCTCCTCCTTTTGAGCCCGGTTGCCGCCCGGTTGACCGGCCACCACGCCGGACTGGCCGGTTGCTGGCCCGGTTGGACCGGGCAGGTGACCGGATTTCTCCTGTAACCCCTTTTTGATTGTTGTTGAAATGGGGGGTCACCTTTAGCCTTCTTGTTCCTTTGATACACCATTTACGCCTCATTGCCTAATACCTGAGATTGTACTTATAAACATATTAGGCCAAATACTTTAGCACGGTGTCATCGTTACCAAAATAATGGATAAGGGTGAAATACCCTTACAATCTCCCCCTTTTTGGTATACGATGACAAACCGAGCTAGAGTCACAAATAGATATTATGATAAGCTCTAAACCTTGATTCCATATAAGATATTACGAAAGCTCCCCCATAATGTGTGCACTTGGAGAATTTGCGTTTGAATGCAAAGTGCACCATTTGAGAAACATGAGAAGCTCCCCCAATATCTTTAGGAAACAAGCATGGTATGGAGATGTGCATATCAAGATATATAAGCATAGCATAATCATCCTAACATGGAGTAGCACACATAATAGTCATCCATACATATCCATACACGAATAGCAAATGGTTCTTGGAAAAAACTCAAAGTAATCTAGCACAAGCCATATAAAATCCAAATAAAGCAACTCCCATGGCTTGTGGCGATCAAAGAACCCCCGTGGTCTAGACTCTACTCTCTTCTCCCCCTTTGGCATCGGAACACCAAAAAGGCGAAGAGGAGAGATGCTATCGCACCCATCAGTAGTGACCAAACCCAAGCGAGGAGGAGCTCTCGCGTGCATCATCCGCACCGGCATCATCATCACCGGCACCATCATCACCCTCATCATCATCAGCAAAGCCAGCAGGAGGAGCACGAGCAGGCCTAGGGAGAGCACCCTGAGCGTTACACAGAGTAGTCGAAGTTACGGAGCATCTCATCGGTAAGAGGAGGCATCTCCCATCGAGGTGCTATCACGGGCTCCATCTCGGGGCCGGGAGGAGGAACAGAGTGGTTCCTTGAGGCCATGAATTCAGTCTGGCGCCTCCGTGTCTCTTGGACAATAGTAAGGGTCGATGGGCAACATCATGGCTTCTCTTGCACATTTGGAACATGCATGTGAAGAAATCGAGCGGCCCCATGCTGGGAGCGCCGAGAGTGACTGGAGCTAGCATCATGATCATGGTGTGCCTTGGAGCGGCGCTCGGTGGTGGGCATCATGGAGGGAACGTGCGGGACGAGTGGCCTCTGAATGGGGAACTGAATGGATCCATGATGACTTTCTCACCAATAACGTTCCGAGGAGCAGGAACAATGTAGTTGATGAGCCGCTGAACATATTGGGCGTAGTTGGGAGTCATGCGGTCCATAATTGCCCTCTTCAGTTCACAGTAGATAAGATCACAGCCATCAATCTTCCTCACCCTGTCAGGATGACAATAGTACATCAAGTTGAGGTGATAGTTCGGACTTCACTGTGATCTCCCGGACTTGTCGATGAGGTTCTCCCGGAATAGCTTGGCAAGAACCAAATAGGAGTAGTACATCCCGAGAGATGGTGGGAGGTCCGGGCGTAGGGTTTGGAGGATAGCAGAAAGAGATGTCACCCCTAGTGAGCCTGGACCGTGAATGAATCTTGTACCCTGGATCACTGTCATCACCACAACCCATGGCGGCACGGAACTGAGAGTAGGAGCATGAGTACTTGGTCTTGCCGGTCATCCAAGTGAGGGTGCGGTCTTCATCATCATGGAAGAAGACAGTGCAGTGAAACTGACGGACAAGGAGGGGACAAAAGATAGGATCATCTTGAGTATCATCAGGCTTGAGGCACACAAGGTCATACAATCCCAGACTCCTCAAGGTTTGAACCACAAACCGATACTTGGTGGCTTCATGCAAGGCCAGTTCTTCAGGATTGATAGCCTTGGGTGATACAATATTACCATGCTTCATAAACTCATGAGAATCATAGTAACCCTCCCAGAGGGCTGCCTGTGTGTTGGTCCAGAATGCCTTGTCCGAACGAGTGTAAGTTGGCTTCTCAAAGCGATACGGATTCAGTGTCCTCCACTCCTGCCACTCAAGACGATTTGCAGCCCCAACATTGATGGTTGGTACTACCTCATCATCCTCTTGGACAACATTCTTGTCCTTGCGCTTGGTAGCAACAGACTTGGTTCTCGCCCCGAGTGAGCTGCCCGATGTCGTATCTTCTGTCGAGCTTGAGGGGGTGCACGGCTACTAGAACGGCGGGGAGGATCAGCCATCCTACCTCGCTTGGCAACATTGCCACGTGGTGGCTCACCACTCCAACTTCCTGTGAATGAGAAAAATGTAGCAAGGATAGCAGTGGGGTAAGTGTACATGTCATCAATAAGAGAGGATCCAAAAAAGCATAGCATATATTCAAGTGTAGTGATGAGTTTGTGCGAAGACTGGGCAACCCGGCGCACAGGCCGGTCAAACCGGGCAGCAGACCGGACGATCCGGTTTGCGACCGGTTGACCGGGCCACACACCGGGCCGGCCGGTTGAGCGGCCGGTCGACCGGGCGGGAAACCGGGTCTGTCGATTTGTGATGTTGTGCCCAGATTTCTACCACAAATTCATGCAAAAACTCGAAAAACTTGAGTACATGCTATAGCAATAGAGTGAAGAATGTGCTTTGTGTGGAGAGACACTCTAAAGGCATGAGGACTTGCAAACCCTAAACCTAACCCTAAGATTTCCTCAAATTTTGGCAAGAACTTGCAATGTGTGAGGAGGACTAGAACTTAGGGAGGAAAGGAGAGTACATTACCCGAAGACATTGTCCTCCTTGATCAAGGGAACAAGAAGAATCACAAGGTAGGGCTTGAAAACCAAGAACTCCAAAAATTCCCAAGCTAGTTGGAGAGGGACCAAATCCTTCGGTGGAGATGTTCCAATGGACCCGATCTATGGTGTGGTGAAGTTTGGGGAAGTTCTTGTGGTGGGAAGTGCCTAGATCTTGGTGGAGGTGTTGAGGGCGCCGGCCATGGAGGTTGGGGATTGGGGAACAATGGGGAAGAAGACCCCAAGGGGTATTTCTTTCCAATATATAGTGGGCCGCGCGTCCGGTCATACATCCGGTCAGACCGGGCTGGTGACCGGCAGACCCGGCCCAGACCCCGGTTGCCGCCCGGTCCACCGGACCTTCCGGTCAGGGACCCGGTCCGACCGGGCCAGCGACCGGCCAGCCCAGAATTTTCTAATTTTGCCTCATTTTTGCCCCTATGCTGTGTGTAAGTGTTCAAATGATGACATGTACATATAGATAGATAGATGATGATGAGATGAGCATAGACATGGGGTTGGAAAACACAAAGTTCTCTAGGCATACCCATTGGAGTGAAAATGCAAACAAGATACAAATAGCTACAATGGGCATGATTCGAAGTATATCAAGAATCATAAGAGCATTTTGAAATAGTTTTTGCAATAAGATCATTTGGCCTTATATAGTCAAATCACGTTGTAATGAAGGCTCAATGAGGGGCGGGGGATTACTCCCCCTATGTGAAAGCGCAAATGTCACGAGACCTCGAAGAGACATGCTTGGGTCCATATAATGACATTGGGTCTATTTATGTTGCACACATAGGTATGCATCATACCAAGACATGGTAAGATGACTATCCCCATATGTGCTATGCCTCTAAGCTAGATAGCAAGATAAATGCAAGAATATAGTGCAAGAAGTTAATCAATCCAAGTTTTTAGGATCAAGAATACCAAGTTCTCCTCTCAAGTTAACAAAGCGGGCTTCATCCAAAGGCTTAGTGAAAATATCCGCCAATTGGTAGGTTGTTCCCACATGAGTGAGATCAATATCCTTATTGGCAACATGATCACGTAGGAAGTGATGGCGAATGTCAATATGTTTGGTGCGACAATGTTGAACCGGGTTGTTGGCGATCTTTATTGCACTTTCATTGTCACAAAGAAGAGGCACCGTACCAAGAGACACACCATAGTCTTTCAAGGTTTGCTTCATCCATAACAATTGAGTGCAACAAGATGCCGCGGATATGTATTCGGCTTCGGCGGTGGATAGGGCGGTGGAGTTTTGTTTCTTGGATGACCAACTCACCAATGACCGGCCAATAAATTGGCAAGCCCCGGAGGTAGACTTCCGATCAACCTTATCACCGGCCCAATCGGAATCCGAATAGCCAATGAGTTCAAAGGTTGACCCCTTTGGATACCATAGCCCGAGAGTAGGAGTGAGAACAAGGTATCTTAGTATCCGTTTGACCGCCACTAAATGGCTCTCCTTGGGAGCGGATTGAAAACGAGCACACATCCCTACACTTAGCATGATATCCGGCCTAGAGGCACAAAGGTAGAGCAAGGATCCTATCATGGAGCGGTATACCTTTATGTCCACATCCTTCTCACCGTCACATGAACCAAGTTGCCCCTTTACGGGCATGGGTGTCTTCATTGGACTTGCATTGGTCATGTTGAATTTCTTGAGCATGTCCTTCACATACTTTTCTTGAGAGATGAAGGTGCCTTTTGCAAGTTGCCTCACTTGGAAGCCTAGAAAGAACTTCAACTCTCCCATCATGGACATCTCAAATTTCCTAGTCATCAATAGCTCAAAAGCTTTGTTATGATTGGGGTTAGTTCCACCAAAAATAATATCATCAACATATATTTGACATATAAAGAGGCCACCCCTTTAACCCGCTTGGTGAAAAGGGTGGAATCGACCGTACCCATGCAAAACCCATCATGTAGTAAGAAGTCCCTAAGGAACTCATACCAAGCACGTGGAGCTTGCTTGAGACCGTAGAGTGCCTTATGGAGTAAATACACGTGGTTGGGTCGGCATGGGTCTTCGAAACCCGGGGGTTGAGCCACATATGCGGTTTCTTTTAGGGGACCATTCAAAAATGCACTTTTCACATCCATTTGATATAATTTGAAATTGTGGAAAGATGCAAATGCAAGCAAAAGACGAATAGCTTCAAGACGGGCTACCGGCGCAAAGGTATCCTCAAAATCCATACCTTCTATTTGGGCAAACCCTTGCGCCACTAACCTTGCTTTGTTTCGTATAACAATGCCATTCTCATCTTGCTTGTTCTTGAATACCCATTTGGTCCCAATGACATTGATGCGATGATCCTTGGGTCTCTCAACTAGAGACCATACTTCATTACGAGTGAAACACTCCAATTCTTCTTGCATGGCAATTACCCAATCCGGATCAACCAAGGCTTCATGTACCTTAAGTGGTTCAAAACTAGACACAAAAGCATGATGTTGACAATAAGTGATAAGTAATGCATGGTGTCTACGAGTTACCACTCCTCTTGAGATGCTACCAAGGACTTGATCCACTTTCATGTCACTTGCCCTTGTAGCGGCCTTGATCTTCCGAATGGTTCCTTCATGATCAATGAATTCATCTCTTGCAAGTACTTGATCATGAGGGACCACTTGAGCTTGATCATGAGTAGAGGATGTTTCTTGATCGTCATCATGATCTTGCTCCATGGAATGAGGATCTTCTTCTTGTTCTTCGGATTGAGACTCATCTTGAGTGGAGGATGGTTCTTGAGTTGCACTTGATGGTTCGGCTTGAGTTGAGCTAGGCTCTACTTGTGGCGTGCTTGAGACATCTACTCCATCATCTTGATCATCGTTATGAACCTCCATGGGCCGGATGTGTCCAATGCCCATATGCTTGATGGCACTAGATGGATCAACATCATTACCTGCAACACATGGAACAACTTGCTCCACTTGGGAGCCATTATCCTCCAAGAACACCACGTCACAAGATACTTCAATAGTCCCGGAGGACCGGTTGTAGTATCTATAGGCGTGAGAGTTCTCCGCATATCCAACAAATATACCCTCTATGGTTCTAGTTTCAAATTTACCGAGCTTTCCTTTGTTGTTCTTCACAAGGCATTTGCATCCAAAGACACGAATATACATGACATTAGGCTTGTTACCGGTAAGGAGCTCGTATGGGGTTTTGTTGTGGAGGGGACGGAGGAAGAGCCGGTTGGAGTAGTGGACGGCCGTAGAGATGGCTTCTCCCCAAAAGTTGTGGGGTGAGTTGAATTCACTCAACATGGTTCTTGCCATCTCAATGATAGTCCGGTTCTTCCTTTCAACAACACCATTTTGTTGAGGGGTGTATGGCGCCGAAAACTCATGCTTGATGCCCTCATCATCCACAAACTCTTGCATAGTGTAGTTCTTGAACTCGGTGCCATTGTCGGTCCTAATTGCCTTGATCTCGGATTCATACATACGTTGAGCTTTCTTGGCGAAGGTGATGAACTCTCTATGGGTCTCGTCCTTAGACTTAAGGAGAAAGACCCAAGAGTATCTTGAGTAATCATCAACAATGACAAGTCCATACTTGCTTCCACCAAGAGTATCATAGTGTGATGGCCCAAAGAGGTCCAAATGAAGGAGCTCCAAAGGCCTAGATGTGGTAACAATACTCTTGATGGGATGCTTCTTCTTGAGTTGCTTTCCGGCTACACATGCACTACAAACACGATCTTTCTCAAAAGAAACACCGGTTAGTCCCACAATATGCTCACCCTTTAGGAGTTGTTTAAGATTCCTCATGTTAACATGACCAAGGCGGCGATGCCACAACCATCCTTCGTCATGCTTGGCCGCCATTAGACATGTGGAGAAGGAGGGCTCTCTTTCGAGAGGTCAACCACATAAAGGTTGTTCTCCACAAATCCAACAAGGACCAATTTGAGATTGTCACTCCTAAAGACTTGCACATAATATTTAGTGAAATATGAATTGTAACCGGCATCGGCAAGATGATATATAGAAAGTAAGTTATAGCCAAGGTGTTCAACAAGCATAACCGTCTCAAGGCACAAGTCCTTAGAGATTGCTACCTTGCCATACCCAAGTACCTTTCCCTTTGAGTTGTCACCAAAGGTAATGCTTGACTTCTTGTGGATATCTTCAATGAATTGATCAAGCACACCTTTTCCTCCGGTCATATGATTGGTGCATCCACTATCAAACACCCATTTTGGACCACAGGAGGAATACCCCTACAAGATCAAGTAGAGGATTTAGGAACCCATCGATTAATGGGTTCCTTTGCAATGGCAACAATATCTTTTGGTACCCAAATTGAGTACGCTCTATAAGCATAGCCATTAGGAGGGCCAACATAGTTAGCATAGACATCACCATAATAATCAACAAATAATGCATAGTGATCGTTTGGCCCCGTGTGGGCACCACTAGTGGCTTTGCCCTTTGAGGCTTTGCCATTGTTAGTGACCTTCTTGTTCTTATCTTGAGCGGGTTTCTCCTTCTTGTAGTTGTTCTTCTTGTGAGACTTGGGAGTATATCCAAGTCCATACTTTTGATTGTTTGACCTTTGCTTACTCAAGAGGTCATCCAATCCCATCTTGTTCTTGGCGGTGGTGAACTTTGCAAGTTCCTTTGTTAGCCTAACATTTTCCTCAAGAATAGATGCTTGCTCACAAGAAGATTCATTAGGATGATAGTCAAGACCATATTTGGTCACCAAGGACTCAAGATATGCATTGGTCTCAACATGCAAAGAAAGTTCCTCTTGTAAACGAACATGTTCCTCAACAAGTTTAGCATGCTCACTAGTAAAGGAAATGGAGGAACAAGCAAGCTTTTCAACATCAATGGGATCCTTCATTGATCCAAGAGCCTTTTGTAGGATTCTTGAAGTAGATCATGATTCTCTCCAAGTTTCTTGAGCTCATCCTTGACAAGCTTGTTAGCTCTTTCAAGGTGGTCAAGATCCCTAGTGAGAGAAGCATGAGCAACTTCAAGTTCCTCCTTTGAAGCATTGAGCTCTTGGGTCAATAATTGAGCCCTATCAATAGTTTCTAGGTCCTTAGCTTTATCAAGTTCATAAGTTTCAATTTGTTGCTTAAGGCCTTGAGATATGCACCTTTCGGTTTTTAGCTCTTGTCTTAGGAGATTGAATCTCCGTTCCTTCTCATTCAATTGATATTCTAATTCCTCAATGGACTCATCCTTTTCTTTGAGTGAGTCCATCAAGAAATCAAACTTGACAAGAGCTTCACCACGAAGGGTGCATCTAACATCATAGAGTTCCTTAAGCATAGTTAATTCTTCTTGATCTTCGTTTTCATCATCAAGAACACTAGATAGGGAAGGTGGAGGTTCCATTACCTTGGTTTCCCTTGCCATAAGACAAGAGCCAATGATTGGAGAGGAGGGAGAGTCATCGGGGTCATCATCTTGAGTTGTTCTTGCCATGAAGGAAGAGCCAACATCATTCTCCGTGGAGTAATCTTTGGAGTAGTCATATGTGAAGAGTGACCCGGGCTTAGAGTATGCTAAACCGGCCACTCCGGCCTCCTTCTCCTCATCTTCCTCTTCTTCATCGGACAAGTACTCGGCCCCAACAAAAGCTCTTCCCTTGTTCTTCTTGTACCGATCGTTGATTGGGTTCGGCTTCAATCTTGGTTTGACCCCTTTGATGAACTTTGGCTTGTCTACCCTTTTCTCATAAGGGCACTCATTTGCAAAGTGGTTATCTTCATCACAATTGTAGCAAGTTCTCTTCTTCTTCTTGTCATTGAGGAGCATTGGGAACTTTGCCTTGTACTTCTTGGCAAAGAAAGCAAAGTCGGTAGCAATGTCACTAGTTGAAGTCATCTCTTCATCTTCTTCAATCTCATAGTCTTCTTTGCTTTCATGGTCGGCTCTAGCTTTGAGAGCAAGGTTGTGTGACGCTTCATGGTTGTGTGAGGCTTCATCAACACGGTTCATTGCCTTGAGCCTCTTCCCGGCTTTGGCCATGCTTTCATTGGCGGCCACATAGGAGACTAGATCATCGGAGTTGAGATCGGCACTCTTGGTCATGATTTGCAAGTTGAGTCCAAGGTTGGTGTCTTCTTGTTTGACGGCAATCATAGCAATGACCTTGGATTTTATGAAGGCTTCGTTCATCTCAAATCCGTCATTGTACTTCTCAACACCAAGTCCCTTGACCCTTACTTTGAGCACCAAGCCTAGCATAGGCATCAAATATGGATTCTCCATCCCGAATCATGAATTGGTAGGCCTCTTGCTTTGCGGTCTCATAGAGAGCTGATTGGATCAAATCGGTTCCCTCTTGTAGTACTACGATCCGATCCCACAACTCTTTAGCGGAGACAATGTCATCGACTTGATCAAGAAGCTTGCGGTTGATGCCACTTCTAATCTTGTCACGTGCGGATGCATTGAGTTGACGGTTGTAGAACTCGGTGGATGTCAACCGAGTGGGATCTTGTGGCTCCGGATATCCATGAACAATGAGCTCCCATAGCTCCACACTGCAGCTGCGAATATGAGATTCCATAGCAGATTTCCAATGTGGAAAGTGAGTTCCATCGTAATGGGGAACGGTCCCACTATGGTTTATATGAGGCATGGGTGAAGTGTTTCTAGGATAGTTATAGTTAACATCATGGTAGGACTCCTTAGAGACTGAAGCCCCACTAGAAGTTCCACCCGCAGTTAGGTTCTTAAGCATGGCAGTCATTTCTGCCATTTGGTTTTGTAGCTCATCCTCCTTTTTCTTCTTCTCGGCCTCATATGCCAAGAATCTAGATTTCATCTCTTTAACCGAAAGGTTAGAGTCTTCATCTAGACCCTCGAACAGTTTATCCATCTCACTCTTAAGGCGGTGAAGCCCTTAATAAGAGTCCAGGCTCTGATACCAATTGAAAGTATAGAGATGGTAAACCTAGAGGGGGGGGTGAATAGGTTTCTACAAATTTTAATTCTTTCTTTGCAATATTAGGCTTTGCGGAATATAAAGATGAGCCTAATGCAAACTAGGTGAAGCAACCTATATGAGGATACAACTAACTCGAGCACGAAGGCTCTCACAGCGATTAAATCACAAGTAAGGAGTTCGGTTAGAGATAACCGATAGCACGCGGAGACGAGGATGTATTCCCGTGTTCCCTTGCTTTGCAACAAGGTACGTCACGTTTGGAGGAGTGGAGGTCCCACGAAGGATTCCCCGCGCCACGAAGGCTCACCCTATTCTCCGGAGCCTATCCCACGAAGGAATAGCTCACTCACTTGTGGTAGACTTTGAGGTAGCCTCCAAACCTTCACAATCTTGCCCGGAGCAAATCCACAGCCCGGATGCTTCCGGACTCCTCTTGCCTACCTAAGGTTTCCAAGAAACCCTAGGAAGCAAGCTTCTCAATGAATACAAGGGGGAATGAGATTTGGCTTGGTAGAACGGTAGATCGGGTCCTCCTCTAATGATTCCCCGGAGGGATTTGAGTTTGAGTGGAGGAGGAGGGAGATCTGAGGCTTTTGGTGTTTCTAGCAATGGAGTATGAGAGAGAGAGCTCAGGAACAGTTTGTAGTGTAGTGCCTAACTGTCTAGAGGTAGGAGAAGGGCTATTTATAGTGTTCTTTGAAATATGGCCGTTTGCCACTTGCCACCTCAGCTTTTCCTCGACAAACCCGGTCGACCGGGCCACAGACCGGACAGCCCGGCTGAGAGGCCGGTCTGACCGGGCCAGTGACTGGACACCTTTTGCTGGTCCTGGAGCTCCTCCGGTTGGCGGCCGGTTGGCGGCCGGTTGCCGCCCGGTGGACCGGACGGAGCACCGGACACGCCGGTCGAGAGCCCGGTTGACCGGGCGCAAACCGGATCTGCTGGCTCCTCCTTTGGAGCCCGGTTGCCGCCCGGTGGACCGGACGGAGCACCGGACACGCCGGTCGAGAGCCCGGTTGACCGGGCGCAAACCGGATCTGCTGGCTCCTCCTTTTGAGCCCGGTTGCCGCCCGGTTGACCGGCCACCACGCCGGACTGGCCGGTTGCTGGCCCGGTTGGACCGGGCAGGTGACCGGATTTCTCCTGTAACCCCTTTTTGATTGTTGTTGAAATGGGGGGTCACCTTTAGCCTTCTTGTTCCTTTGATACACCATTTACGCCTCATTGCCTAATACCTGAGATTGTACTTATAAACATATTAGGCCAAATACTTTAGCACGGTGTCATCGTTACCAAAATAATGGATAAGGGTGAAATACCCTTACAACTATGGGTCCATAGCAGTAGCTAGATGGTTGTCTTCTCCCCATTGTGCTATCATTGTCGGATCTTGTGAGCTGCCTAACATGATCAAGATCATCTATCTGTAATTCTATATGTTGCGTTTGTTGGGATCCGATGAATAGAGAATACTTGTTATGTTGATTATCAAAGTTATATCTATGTGTTGTTTATGATCTTGCATGCTCTCCGTTATTAGTAGATGCTCTGGCCAAGTTGATGCTAGTAACTCCAAGAGGGAGTATTTATGCTCGATAGTGGGTTCATGTCTCCGTGAATGCGGAGGGTGACAAGAACCTCTAAGGTTATGGATGTGCTGTTGCCACTAGGGATAAAACATTAGTGCTATGTTCAAGGATGTAGTCACTAGTTACATTACGCGCAATACTTAATGCAATTGTCTGTTGTTAGCAACTTAATACTGGAGGGGGTTCGGATGATAACCTGAAGGTGGACTTTTTAGGCATAGATGCAGTTGGATGACGGTCTATGTACTTTGTCGTAATGCCCAATTAAATCTCACTATACTCATCATGATATGTATGTGCATGGTCATGCTCTCTTTATTTGTCAATTGCCCAAGCGTAATTTGTTCACCCAACATGCTGTTCGTCTTATGGGAGAGACACCTCTAGTGAAGCTGTGGACCCCGGTCCAATTCTCTTCTTTGAAATACAATCTACTGCAATACTGTTCTATTGTTTTCTGCAAACAATCATCTTCCACACAATACGGTTAATCCTTTGTTACAGCAAGCCGGTGAGATTGACAACCTCACTGTTTCGTTGGGGCAAAGTACTTTGGTTGTGTTGTGCAGGTTCCACGTTGGCGCCGGAATCCCTGGTGTTGCGCCGCACTACATCCCGCCGCCATCAACCTTCAACGTGCTTCTTGACTCCTACTGGTCCGATTAAACCTTGGTTTCTTGCGAGGAAACTTGCCGCTGTGCGCATCACACCTTCCTCTTGGGGTTCCCAACGGACGTGCCAACCACACGCATCAAGCAAATTTCTGGCGCCGTTGCGGGGAGATCAAGACACGCTGCAAGGGGAGTCTCCACTTCTCAATCTCTTTACTTTGTTTTTGTCTTGCTTAGTTTTATTTACTACTTTGTTTGCTGCACTAAATCAAAATACAAAAAAATTAGTTGCTAGTTTTACTTTATTTGCTATCTTGTTTGCTATATCAAAAACACAAAAAAATTAGTTTACTTGCATTTACTTTATCTAGTTTGCTTTATTTACTGTTGCTAAAATGGCCAACGCTGAAAATACTAAGTTGTGTGATTTCACAACCACAAATAATAATGATTTCTTATGCACACCTATTGCTCCACCTGCTACTACAGCAGAATTCTTTGAAATTAAACCTGCTTTACTGAATCTTGTTATGCGAGAGCAATTTTGCAGTGTTAGTTCCGATGATGCTGCTGCCCATCTTAATAATTTTGTTGAACTATGTGAAATGCAAAAATATAAAGATGTAGATGGTGATATTATTAAACTAAAATTGTTCCCTTTCTCATTAAGAGGAAGAGCTAAAGATTGGTTGCTATCTCTGCCTAAGAATAGTATTGATTCATGGACTAAATGCAAGGATGCTTTTATTGGTAGATATTATCCCCCTGCTAAAATTATATCTTTGAGGAGTAGCATAATGAATTTTAAACAATTAGATACTGAACATGTTGCTCAAGCTTGGGAAAGAATGAAATCTCTGGTTAAAAATTGCCCAACCCATGGACTGACTACTTGGATGATCATCCAAACCTTCTATGCAGGACTAAATTTTTCTTCGCGGAATTTATTGGATTCAGCTGCTGGAGGTACCTTTATGTCCATCACTCTTGGTGAAGCAACAAAGCTTCTTGATAATATGATGATCAACTACTCTGAATGGCACACGGAAAGAGCTCCACAAGGTAAGAAGGTAAATTCTGTCGAAGAAACCTCTTCCTTGAGTGATAAGATTGATGCTATTATGTCTATGCTTGTGAATGGTAGGCCTAATGTTAATCCTAATAATGTTCCGTTAGCATCATTAGTTGCTCAAAAAGAATATGTTGATGTGAATTTCATTAAAAATAACAATCACAATGATTCTAGGCCATACCCTGCTAATGGTAATTTTTATGGTAGATATGCTTCATCTAATGAAGAAAAGATGCTAGAAATTGAAAGATCCACTAAGAGCTTTATGCAATCACAATATGAGCAAAATAAATTGTTTACTAAAACTATGAATGAGCAATCTATCTTGTTGAAGAATATAGGGAATCAACTTGAAAATTTGAATAGGGAGATCTCGGGGTTACAAACTAAACTTGCTAATGCTGAAACCCGAATCTCATACATGTCTGCATCACAATCTTCTTTAATTAATAAAATGGCTGCTAAACCTGAGGATTTAGATGATAAAATTACTACTACAGCAAATGCCATTCAAGTTAGAATTAATGAGAATATAAGATTAATGGCTGAACTGCGTGCTAGGTGGGATAGAGAAGAAAATGAAAAACTAGCTAAAGAGAAAAATATAGCTAAAGTTTGGACTATTACCACCACTAGTAATGCTAATGCTACACATGTTGCTGCACCTCCTACTAATACTAATAAAAGAATTGGTGTTAGCAATGTTTCCACTTCTAATGCAAAGCGCGAAAAAGCCGCACTGAAAGCTGCTAAAACTGCTGAAACGCTTTGTGATAAAGCTGCTGAAATTTTTTCCAACATTGGGGATGATGATCCCATTGCTTTAGATTATAATGGTTTGAATTTTGATGATTTCCACATCTCTGGAGTTATAAAGTTCTTGCAAAAACTTGCTAAAAGTCCTAATGCTAGTGCTATAAATTTGGCTTTCACGCATCATATTACAAATGCTCTCATAAAAGCTAGAGAAGAGAAACTAGAGCGTGAAGCCTCTATTCCTAAAAAGCTAGAGGATGGTTGGGAGCCCATCATTAAGATGAAGGTTAAAGATTTTGATTGTAATGCTTTATGTGATCTTAGTGCAAGTATTTCTGTTATGCCTAAGAAAATTTATAATATGCTTGACTTGCCACCACTGAAAAATTGTTATTTGGATGTTAATCTTGCTGATCATTCTACAAAGAAACCTTTGGGGAAAGTTGATAATGTTCGCATTACCATTAACAATAACCTTGTCCCCGTTGATTTTGTTGTCTTGGATATTGAATGCAATGCATCTTGTCCCATTATATTGGGAAGACCTTTTCTTCGAACTGTTGGTGCTATTATTGATATGAAGGAAGGTAATATAAAATATCAATTTCCTCTCAAGAAAGGTATGGAACACTTCCCTAGAAAGAGAATGAAGGTACCTTTTGATTCTATTATGAGAACAAATTATGATGTTGACACTTCGTCTCTTGATAATACTTGATACACACTTTCTGCGCCTAGCTGAAAGGCGTTAAAGAAAAGCGCTTATGGGAGACAACCCATGTTTTTACCTACAGTACTTTGTTTTTATTTTGTGTCTTGGAAGTTGTTTACTACTGTAGCAACCTCTCCTTATCTTAGTTTTGAGTTTTGTTGTGCCAAGTTAAGCCGTTGATAGAAAAGTAAGTACTAGATTTGGATTACTGCACAGTTCCAGATTTCTTTGCTGTCACGAATCTGGGTCCACCTCCCTGTACGTAGCTCAGAAAATTAAGCCAATTTACGTGCATGATCCTCAGATATGTACGGAACTTTCATTCAATTTGAGCATTTTCATTTGAGCAAGTCTGGTTCCATTTTAAAATTCGTCAATACGAACTGTTCTGTTTTGACAGATTCTGCCTTTTATTTCGCGTTGCCTCTTTTGCTATGTTGGATGAATTTGTTTGATCCACTAATGTCCAGTAGCATTATGCAATGTCCAGAAGTGTTAAGAATGATTGTGTCACCTCTGAATATGTCAATTTATATTGTTGTGCACTAACCCTCTAATGAGTTGTTTCGAGTTTGGTGTGGAGGAAGTTTTCAAGGATCAAGAGAGGAGTATGATGCAACATGATCAAGGAGAGTGAAAGCTCTAAGCTTGGGGATGCCCCGGTGGTTCACCCCTGCATATATCAAGAAGACTCAAGCGTCTAAGCTTGGAGATGCCCAAGGCATCCCCTTCTTCATCGACAACATTATCAGGTTCCTCCCCTGAAACTATATTTTTATTCCATCACATCTTATGTGCTTTTTCTTGGAGCGTCGGTTTGTTTTTGTTTTTTGTTTTGTTTGAATAAAATGGATCCTAGCATTCACTTTATGGGAGAGAGACACGCTCCGCTGTAGCATATGGACAAGTATGTCCTTGGTTTCTACTCATAGTATTCATGGCGAAGTTTCTCCTTCGTTAAATTGTTATATGGTTGGAATTGAAAAATGATACATGTAGTAATTGCTATAAATGTCTTGGGTAATGTGATACTTGGCAATTGTTGTGCTCATGATTAAGCTCTTGCATCATATGCTTTGCACCCATTAATGAAGAAATACATAGAGCATGCTAAAATTTGGTTTGCATATTTGGTTTCTCTAAGGTCTAGATAATTTCTAGTATTGAGTTTGAACAACAAGGAAGACGGTGTAGAGTCTTATAATGTTTTCAATATGTCTTTTATGTGAGTTTTGCTGCACCGGTTCATCCTTGTGTTTGTTTCAAATAAGCCTTGCTAGCCTAAACCTTGTATCGAGAGGGAATACTTCTCATGCATCCAAAATACTTGAGCCAACCACTATGCCATTTGTGTCCACCATACCTACCTACTACATGGTATTTTCCCGCCATTCCAAAGTAAATTGCTTGAGTGCTACCTTTAAAATTCCATCATTCACCTTTGCAATATATAGCTCATGGGACAAATAGCTTAAAAACTATTGTGGTATTGAATATGTAATTATGCACTTTATCTCTTATTAAGTTGCTTGTTGTGCGATAACCATGTTCACTGGGGACGCCATCAACTATTCATTGTTGAATTTCATGTGAGTTGCTATGCATGTCCGTCTTGTCTGAAGTAAGAGAGATCTACCACCTTATGGTTAAGCATGCATATGTTAGAGAAGAACATTGGGCCGCTAACTAAAGCCATGATCCATGGTGGAAGTTTCAGCTTTGGACAACAATCCTCAAATCTCAAATGAGAAAATTATTAATTGTTGTTATATGCTTATGCATAAAAGAGGAGTCCATTATCTGTTGTCTATGTTGTCCCGGTATGGATGTCTAAGTTGAAGAATAATCAATAGCGAGAAATCCAATGCGAGCTTTCTCCTTAGACCTTTGTACAGGCGGCATAGAGGTACCCCTTTGTGACACTTGGTAAAAACAGTGCATTGTGATGATCCGGTAGTCCAAGCTAATTAGGACAAGGTGCGGGCACTATTAGTACACTATGCATGAGGCTTGCAACTTATAAGATATAATTTACATGATGCATATGCTTTATTACTACCGTTGACAAAATTGTTTCATGTTTTCAAAATCAAAGCTCTAGCACAAATATAGCAATCGATGCTTTTCCTCTATGAGGACCATTCTTTTACTTTCAATGTTGAGTCAGTTCACCTATTTCTCTCCACCTCAAGAAACAAACACTTGTGTGAACTATGCATTGATTCCTACATACTTGCTTATTGCACTTATTATATTACTCTATGTTGACAATATCCATGAAGATATACATGTTACAAGTTGAAAGCAACCGCTGAAACTTAATCTTCTTTTGTGTTGCTTCAATGCCTTTACTTTGAATTATTGCTTTATGAGTTAACTCTTATGCAAGACTTATTGATGCTTGTCTTGAAGTGCTATTCATGAAAAGTCTTTGCTTTATGATTCACTTGTTTACTCATGTCATATACATTGTTTTGATCGCTGCATTCACTACATATGCTTTACAAATAGTATGATCAAGATTATGATGGCATGTCACTCCAGAAATTATCTGTGTTATCGTTTTACCTGCTCGGGACGAGCAGAACTAAGCTTGGGGATGCTGATACGTCTCCGACGTATCGATAATTTCTTATGTTCCATGCCACATTATTGATGTTATCTACATGTTTTATGCACACTTTATGTCATATTCGTGCATTTTCTGGAACTAACCTATTAACAAGATGCCGAAGTGCCAGTTGTTGTTTTCTGCTGTTTTTGGTTTCAGAAATCCTAGTAAGGAAATATTCTCGGAATTGGACGAAATCAAAGCCCAGGGGCCTATTTTTCCACGAAGCTTCCAGAAGTCCGAAGGAGAGACGAAGAGGGGCGACGAGGGGGCCACACCCTAGGGCAGCGCGGCCCCCCCTTGGCCGCGCGGCCCTGTGGTGTGGGGCCCCCGTGCCGCCTCTTGACCTGCCCTTCCGCCTACAAATAGCCTCCATGACGAAAGCCCCGCACGAGAGCCACGATACGGAAAACCTTCCGGAAGACGCCGCCGCCGCCGATCCCATCTCGGGGATCCGAGGAGATCGCCTCCGGCACCCTGCCGGAGGGGAATCATCTCCCGGAGGACTCTACGCTGCCATGGTCGCCTCCGGTGTGATGTGTGAGTAGTCTACCCCTGGACTATGGGTCCATAGCAGTAGCTAGATGGTTGTCTTCTCCCCATTGTGCTATCATTGTCGAATCTTGTGAGCTGCCTAACATGATCAAGATCATCTATCTGTAATTCTATATGTTGCGTTTGTTGGGATCCGATGAATAGAGAATACTTGTTATGTTGATTATCAAAGTTATATCTATGTGTTGTTTATGATCTTGCATGCTCTCCGTTATTAGTAGATGCTCTGGCCAAGTTGATGCTAGTAACTCCAAGAGGGAGTATTTATGCTCGATAGTGGGTTCATGTCTCCGTGAATCTGGAGGGGTGACAAGAACCTCTAAGGTTATGGATGTGCTGTTGCCACTAGGGATAAAACATTAGTGCTATGTTCAAGGATGTAGTCACTAGTTACATTACGCGCAATACTTAATGCAATTGTCTGTTGTTAGCAACTTAATACTTTGGAGGGTTCGGATGATAACTTTGAAGGTGGACTTTTTAGGCATAGATGCAGTTGGATGACGGTCTATGTACTTTGTCGTAATGCCCAATTAAATCTCACTATACTCATCATGATATGTATGTGCATGGTCATGCTCTCTTTATTTGTCAATTGCCCAACTGTAATTTGTTCACCCAACATGCTGTTCGTCTTATGGGAGAGACACCTCTAGTGAACTGTGGACCCCGGTCCAATTCTCTTTGCTGAAATACAATCTACTGCAATACTTGTTCTACTGTTTTCTGCAAACAATCATCTTCCACACAATACGGTTAATCCTTTGTTACAGCAAGCCGGTGAGATTGACAACCTCACTGTTTCGTTGGGGCAAAGTACTTTGGTTGTGTTGTGCAGGTTCCACGTTGGCGCCGGAATCCCTGGTGTTGCGCCGCACTACATCCCGCCGCCATCAACCTTCAACGTGCTTCTTGACTCCTACTGGTCCGATTAAACCTTGGTTTCTTACTGAGGGAAACTTGCCGCTGTGCGCATCACACCTTCCTCTTGGGGTTCCCAACGGACGTGCCAACCACACGCATCAGTCCCCGAAAAGTCCACCACATACAAGTTATGTTCGCGATACCCAACGAAAGCGACTTTTAGAGTCTTGCTCCACAAGAGGACCACAATATCATTATCAATAAAGACGGCGAAACCCATCTTGCCAAGGGCGGAAACGGAAAGCAAATTGTAACCAAGGGTTTTGACAAGCATGACATCCACAAGAGTAATGTTGTGTGCAACCACAACCTTGCCAAAACCCATTACCTCGGATGTAGAATTATCGCCAAAGGAGACGGTGATATTATTTATATTGGGCCTCAACTCCTTGACGAGGTTCTTGCCGCCGGTCATATGACTTGTACATCCACTATCAAGTACCCATTTTGACCCTCCGGCGGCATAGTCCTACATGAGATCAATTCTTGGATTTAGGTACCCATTTCACAATGGGTCCTCTTTTGTTAGCAACAAGGGTCTTTGGGACCCAAATAGACCAAGCAACATAACCATCATATGGACCAACATATTTAGCATAAACATCACCATAATAATCTTTAAATAAAACATAGTGAGGGTTAGCATTTCCCGTATCATCATCATTAATGGTTTTGCCCTTAGGGGCTTCACCATTAGTGATATCTTTCTCCTTCTCTTGTGCGGGCTTGGCCCTTTGCTTGTTTGCCTTCTTTGCCTTGGCCCCATAACCAAGGCCCTCCTTCCCATTGTTAGATCTTTGCTTACTCAAAAGATCATCCAATGAAAGTTTACTTTGGGGTGAGGAGGCCTTAGCAAGTTCATCCTTCAACCTAGCATTTTCCTCAATAACATTTGCATGATCACATGAAGGAGTAGAGGAACTAGGCACATCATATGAAGCAAGCCTAATTTGAAGTTGCTCATAAGACTTGGATAGGAGAGTGTATTCACTCTTCAATGCTTTGTGAGCTTTGTCTAGTTCATCTAGATCTTTCACAAGTTTCT